>NW_025113086.1:2900543-2902318 GCF_010416935.1 Polistes fuscatus | reverse complement strand
AATCTATATTTAAATATCGAAAATCTTTGTCGAACTTGCAAGAAAATCGAGCAAATATAAATTTATTAAACTTGTTATCATAAGTAATCATTTCAAACCGATTTTGTTTTACTAATCGTCGTTTTCATTTCTTTTTTTTGTAGATTTATTTAGTTATTTATTTATTTATTTAATTTCGAAGCTTAAAATAATGTTCATTGTGTTAAATAATTCGTTTGAAATATTAACATATGTGAATTTATTGGTATTAATTATAAGAAAATATATAATAGGTATAATTATTTTATTTTATTATTTATTTTATTATTAATTATTTTATTTTATTAAATAAAAGATTATTCAATTGTATGTGTGTGTTTGATCGATCAAAAATAGTAATTAGGTATAGAATGATATAGATTTAATATTAATTTAGTAATTTTTCTAGTGATATTTGATTGACTTATTCAAAAAGTGTGAATAGAATTTTTGAAGTTATTTTTTTATTATTAAAATCGATATCCAATTGTATGTTTGATAAATCAAAGATAAAAATGAGGTATAAAATGATATAAATGTAATATTAATTTAGTAATTTTTCTAGTGATATTTTTGATTGACTTATCGAAAAAGAGTGAATAGAATTTTTGAAGTTATTTTTTTATTATTAAAATCAATATCAAATTGTATGTTTGATAAATCAAAGATAAAAATGAGGTATAAAATGATATAAATTTAATATCAATTTAGTAATTTTTCTAGGGAAATTTGATCGACTTATTGAAAGAGTAAATAAAATTTAGTTTTAATATCAGAATCGATATTCAATTATATGTTTGATGAATCAAAGATAAAAATGAGGTATAAAATGATAAAAAATTAATATTAATTTAGTAATATTTCTAGTGATATTTGATTGACTTATCGAAAAAGAGTGAATAAAATGTTCTTTTTAATATTAGAATCGATATATATATATTATTGTGATAGGAATCGATTACCGTGGGTCGTTTTCAGAGGACACGACACCCACGCCATAGTTGTTAAACCAGTGTCTGCGTGTATATGTGTGTGTGTATATGTGTCGATTCACGATTACCATATGCGGGGATACCATATGCGCAAATAACACTCGTGAGCGTGAGCGTGAGCGCACGCTCGGTTCACTTTGGTGGGTAACAACAACTACCGATCTCTTGATCGTTGTTCAAAACTTCCTTCAGTCTCGTGTCCACGCGTCTCACGAACGGGTCGTTTTTCCCTAACTAACAGTTGTTGCTTTTTTCTTCTTTTTTTCTCCCCTTCAAATTGTGTGTGTCTCTCTGTCTCTCTCTCTCTTTTTTAGTTACACCTTTTCGTTTTATTTCACTTCGATAAATTGCAAACAGATTCGATTAAAGGATTTCGGTAACAATTTTTATTTAGTATTTTTTTTTCTTTTATTTTTAATTCAATTTTTATTTTTTTTTGTTTTTCCATAAGGGTGACACGTTAACTATTTTTTATATTCGTTGAAATTATTTTGGATTGTTAACTTCATTTAATTTAATTTAATTTAATTTAAATTTCCGATTGAAGATGTGTATAACGATTTTTATTTAGTATTTCTTTTTCTTCTTTTATTCTTAATTAAATTTTTATTTTTTTTGTTTTTCCATAAGGGTGACACGTTAACTATTTTTTATATTTGTTTAAATTATTTTGGATTGTTAATTTCATTTAATTTTATTTTATTTAATTCAAATTTCTGATTGAAGATGTGTATAACGATTTTTATTTAGTATTTTTTTTTTCTT
>NW_025113086.1:2897004-2899351 GCF_010416935.1 Polistes fuscatus | reverse complement strand
GTTGATGTTGATGTTGATGTTGATGAAGAAGTGGTGAATGAGTTGGTTGTGGTGGTGAATGATGATGATGATCAAAATGAGGAGGTGGATGAGGAGGTGGATGAGGAACAAGATGACGAGCTGGTGGTTGTTGTAGAGGAGGAGGTGGAGGAGGAAGGGGTCGTGGAAATTGTTGAAGAGGTGGACGTACTCGAAGAACAAAAATCCAGCGGCACCCAAACTGCTTTTTGGGGTTGCTGGGCCATGTTCATCGAGGCCCATGGTAGGTGGTGGCCTGGTGAAGTTTTTGAGCATGCGAATATTTGCTGGACAATTTTTTCAATTAAAGCTCGTTTTCCTTTTACCTTTTACACCTACCATTTTATTATTTTTTATTATTTTTTTTCTTATTCATTTACCTTGGTCATTATTTTTGTATTTTTTTGTTTTCATTTAGAACAGAATTTCATTTAGATTAGTTTTTGTTTCATTTTTTTGTATTTTATATTCAATGGATTTATAGAATTAATTTTTATTTTAATTCGTTGCATTCAAATTTCTAAAATTAATTCGTATAATTAATTTCATATTTTAGTTTCATTTAAATCGTTTAATTTAATTTAATCGTTTGCATTTAAAATTTCTAAAATTAATTCGTATAATTAATTTCATATTTTAGTTTCATTTAATTTAATTCAAATCTCTCTGATTGATTTACAAAATTAATTTATTAAAAATCCTATTCGTTTGATTCCATCACAGTTTTCATTTCGTGAGATTGTTTTATTTAACACAACGAATTAACATTAATCATTTTGAACTCGTAAAAAGAGAGATCACTTAATAATAAATTACGTTTTAACCAGGTAACATTAATTGATTTATTTTGATAACAATCGTGTGACTTGTTTTTATCGTACTAATCATAACTCTTGCACGAATATTTGAAATAACTTTTTAACGAATAAATCTTTCGCGTACGTATTTTGTTAAATGTAAAATAATCAAACAAACAAACAAAAAAATAGGAAAGAATTCTTATAATCGAACGATTGATCTCATCCATTCGTCAGAAAAAAACAAAAAATTTCCTTATACGTACATCCTAACACAATCATCATCATCATTATCATTATTATTATCATTATCTTTACTTTTAAATGATTACAATTCTATTAATAGTATTATTAGATATTACCATCACTTTTTCTCTATTTTTTCTTTTTTTTATTTCATTTACAAGTCACCATATTCATTAATCACGTAAAAATTACTTGGATTCGAGCTTCCAGGAAGATTTTGACCAGCAAATCGATTAGGTTGATCAGAAAAGAAATCGAATGAGATGATCACCCACGCGAGTATTTTCTCCCACCTCCCACCCCCTTTTTTTTCTTTTCCACCTCTCTGAAACCTCACGTCATTCCTCTTTTCCTTTCCCTCTCATTACCACTGGAACGCAACACGTAACGTGAGATACTTTGGTATATGAGCTTCTTAAAGATAAGCTTATACGCTTATTATTATGATCCTATTTATCCTAGATGTGTATTATGCTCTATGTGATAATAAATTTATATTAATTAATTAATTAATTAATTAATTAAATTTTATTAGTATATGTTTTTTTTTCTGATCAAACTATCGATTACTCAAAAACGTTCATCGTGTCCTCCTACAATTTGATCCTCCTCTCTAATATTTATATTTTCGTAATTTGATTGGTCAATTTATTTCTCATTGTTTAAAAAGATAATTAATTTTAATGTTATTTGCCAATGAATTTTGTTAATCATGGAAAATTATCGTTCAATTTGATTAGAATTTCAATTACAAAATTTTCTCTCTCACTCACTCTCCTCGTCTTGAAAAATTCGTTTGTTTATTGTATGATTGTTTTATCGGTTCGTCGTTAATTACTTTTGTTTCCAGGTTTGTTGAAGAAAAAAATTAATTTTTCCTTTCGTTTCTATTGGTTTAAATTATCGTGCCTTGACCCCAAGTAGTCGAAGTAAATTCGGTTCGTTTAATTTCAACGAACGATTAACGGGGAATGAGGTGAGGTGAGGTGGGGTAGGGTTGAGGGTAAAGTAAAAAGGGTGTGTATAGAGAAGAAGGGTTGACTAAAGTATTCGATTTAGGATGCCAATCTATCGAAAGGCCAAAGTCAGTATGAGATAGTTTCAATCTTGATCGGGATCCTAGCCAACATTCCTAATTTGCTAGTCTTAACACGACGTATTCTTAACTATGTGATGATAATAATAAATACTAAATGTTATAATTACGTTCTATATAATAATAATAAAATATATATATTGTTTTATTAACTTATTATATTAACGAAATAAAATAAAATAAAAAATCA
>NW_025113086.1:2889791-2893616 GCF_010416935.1 Polistes fuscatus | reverse complement strand
TTTTCACATCCGTTTTTTTGCATTGTTAATATTTTTCGTTCCTTTTTCTCGAATTATTTGTCGAACGTAATTTTCACATTTTTTGTATAATTTTAATTTAATTTATTTCACATTTTTATAGAATTTTAATTTAATATATTTCACATTTTTAGTATAATTTTAATTTAATTTATTTCACATTTTTATAGAATTTTAATTTAATTTATTTCACATTTTTTTGTATAATTTTAATTTAACATATTTCATATTTTTTTAATAATTTTAATTTAATATACTTCACATTTTTAGTATAATTGTAATTTAATATATTTCACATTTTTATAGAATTTTAATTTAATATACTTCACATTTTTATAGAATTTTAATTTAATATACTTCACATTTTTGTATAATTTTTTTTGTGTTCCTGTTTTTATTTTTAATACAAAAATACAACGATTGAAATGAATAAATTCCTTCTCATCGAATACTAAATTTAACCTAACTGTTAAATCTTCACTTCACATCAGTTAGAATGTACTCATACGAAATGAAACCTCACGTATATCTTTAAAATTCACAAAGAAAGGAAGGAACCTTTTTTTTTTTCAAGTAAACACTTAAATTTCTACGAAGAACAAAATGTTCTATACCAAATAGAAATTGTAAGTTCACGTTCAGCTCATTTCAATATTCAATACCATAAATCATTTCTATTATTATTCCCACACACACTCGACACATACACATTCATATACAAGGCTTTGAAAATACGATGAATATTAATTTTCAAGAAAATAATTCTTTTACGACAGGAAAGTAATGAAATATATTTCATTTATTAACTCTTTTACAAATTTATTATTCTATTATTCGTTAACACATTGTAAAAAAAAAAAGATATTTAAATTTTTGTTTTGTTTTGTTTTGTTTTTTTTTTAAACAAAGAAATAACTGTTGTTTTAATTTATTTTACGAGTACATTAGGAATTGATTTATTTATCCAAACGATTCATCAGATTTTCTTTTCTTTTTTTTAAAGTTCGAATGTTAAATGAAAGTATTTGTTTGTTTATTCAATCGTACGCGTGTTTGTGCGTGTGATTTGTGCGTGTGTGTTTGTGTGCGTGTGATTTTTTTGGTTGTTGCATTCGATTGGAACTTGTGTGTTTTATGAATCAGACGTTAATTTAACAACGTACGTACGTACGAACGTGCGTACATACTTTTGTTTATAAACAAACGTCCATGAACTTTCGCAGTATTTTTTCGACAAAAAGAGTCAAACGTTTGTTGTGTGTTTACGTTCAGTTGTTCGCAGATTTTCGAACGATTAACATCTTTTACGAATGTTATAAAAATTGGTTAAATTATTTATTTTTCATTATTTTATTTGTATTATTTTTTACACAAATATTTTCAAAACGTTTGTCGTAGAATATTTTTCCTTTTTAAAAATTGGTTAAATTATTTATTTTTCATTATTTTATTTATTGAATTATTTTACTGAAATATTTTCAAAACATTTATCGTAGAATATTTTTTCTTTTTTTATTTTATTCCTTCAGTATTTTATTGTTAAATGAATGGTAATATTAATTATTGTTAATTTTGTAGATTTAATTTATTAATTATTATACAAACCAAGTATAGGATGTTTTTATATTAATGCAAAATTAGATTTATTTTATTTTATTTTGATTTGATTTGATTTTATTTGATTGAAAAAGGGGTTTTGTTGAAATAAATTTCAGGATGCATCGAATGATTCATAATAAGGCCCTAATCTTTTTATTTCTGTCTATCCATTACTCAATCGTCCGGTTAAGGTCAACATTTATCCTTGAGACACCTTTTTCATATATTTTAAATGATCAATCGTTGTATTAGAATTGTTAATTAATTATAATCACAAAAAAATAATAAATAATACTTTATTTGTTTTTTATACGCACAATATTATACTCAGGTGATAAAAATAATATGCCATAATTTTAAAAGGGTCACGAACACTTATCAATTATTTTCAAGTATTACAAAAAACAATAAGAAAAGTATCTGAAACATTGAAAGAAAATATTTTAAATCTAAATAAATTAAATATATAATAAATATTAAATAAATATATAATAATAATATTTTAAATCTAATAAATTGAAAATAGAAAAATTTCATGGACATCTTTCCTGAATTTCTTTTCTAGTTGAATATTTTTTCCAAAAGAAAAAAAAAAAGAAAGAAGAAAAGGGTGTAGATAAAAATGATTCGAATAAATATTTAAAAACGATAAAGATAAGTGATAATAAGCTTAAGTGTTCGCGTATCTTTTTTTATTTTTTTTTTGACGTAATAATATTTCAACGATGATTCATACTTGTCGTATACTAATGACAACAAAAAAGAAATAGAAAAAAAGAACAAAAAATAATGAACAAGTTGTCAAATTTATCTACTAAGAAAAATAATGAAACTTTATCAAAATTATTGATAAAAATTTTATAGAAATTTTTTTTATTTATAAACTTTGAAAATTTATTTTATTTATAATCTTTGAAAATTTATTTTATTTATAAATTTTAGAAATTTATTTTATTTATAAATTTTATAAATTTATTTTATTTATAATCTTTGAAAATTTATTTTATTTATAAACTTTGAAAATTTATTTTATTTATAAACTTTGAAAATTTATTTTATTTATAAATTTTAGAAATTTATTTTATTTATAAACTTTAGAAATAATTCTCAAGATAAGTTTGACGATCATATATTAATTATATAATAATACACTCTTTCATATTTATTTATTATAATACATTTTTTGAATTGTTCTATTTAATATTCGTTTTTATTATACTTTTTACTTCTTTTTTTTTATAAATTTTTTTTTCTTCAAATTTTCTTTACAGACGAACGAGACGCCATACAGAAGAAGACCTTTACGAAATGGGTGAACAAACACTTGAAAAAGGTATGCACGATTAGTATTTTCATTTGTTTAAACAACGATCGAAGAATCTCAACGTGTTTCTTTCTTTATCTTTCTTTTCTCTAGTCGAATAGGGAAAGAATTATTAGAAATCATTTGCAAAGATGAGAAATTATATATTAAATCCAATGATTCATTGTAATAATTATAGTTTTCGAAAATACGTCATCGTTTTAAACGAGAATTAAGTTGTTGTTTTTATCTACGTTTCGTGTAATTATTTTTCATATTTTTCTTCGATTATTTTTTAATTAATTTCAATAGGATTGATTCTCGAGAACTTGGAGTCATCAATTTTATCGAGAAAGTACTTTGATTTTGTTGTCGTTTTATTTTATTGATAAGGTTTAAGATTATCGGTAATAACAAAATCATGTAGATGATTATTTAGAATGACTATATCGTGATTTAGAAAATGAATACAAACAAAACCTATTCCTTGTAACGTTTCGGTATATTATTGTTTCATTTTGATAAGAACAAACTCGTGTATGGATAATAATAATATTTATCGATTGATATCAAATGAAATCATTATTTTCAATATTTGACTCAACAATTTATTAATTAGTATTTTTAATTTGATATTTTCTTGCTTGTGAAAAATAATTTTTATTTAAATTGTTTCTTTATTTATTAACCTTTTGAATTTCGAATACTTTTAACTGAAATAATTTATATATATATATATTAATTAAAAATTATTTTTTAATATATATTAATTAATTATTATTATACATATAAATAAATTAAAATTATATATGTAATAATTATTTTTAAATATTTCACTCACAACAATATTAGTTAGAATTTATAATTTTATATTTTCTTGCTTTTGAAAAATAATTTTTACTCAC
>NW_025113086.1:2818885-2884463 GCF_010416935.1 Polistes fuscatus | reverse complement strand
ACAAATTAATTATTTTCAATAAAAATCTTGATCAATTTCAACATTTCAAAAATATAAATGAACATTGCAATTCATTCGGATGAACTTTTAAGAATAAAATGCATACGATGAGACAATTATTAATAAATAAAAAAAATAAATATTATCTTAACTATAATCCAATTTACTAAAATCTTCTTTTATATATTATGGACTATAATTTATTTTTTTTTTTTTATTTTGAATGTGATTCATTTGAGGAATGATTATACAAGTAAGTTATATTTAGGTCTTTGTGTAGATCATTTTTAAGTAGGCTGAATTACCAGTCATGGTTTTGTTCGATTCGCCATCGTGTGTTCTCTCGCCCACGTAAGATCTCACAAGTCTGACCTTATTCGGAAAACCTTCTCCTGCGCCCACTTGATCCTTTTGCTCATTTCGTTTGGTGTTGCTGTTAGTGTTGCTGTTAGTGTTGCTGGTTGTTGTTGGTAAAGAAAGATTGGGTAGGGACAACTGGGAGATTATGGTGCAATCCTTTAAAAGTGGGTGCACTTTTAACGTCACTTTCCTATACGTGTGTATGTGTGTGTTTCTATGTGTGTATGAACGTATGTTTGTTCATTGAATGGTGTGCATCAGTGTGCATATGATCACGTTAAGGTGTTATAGTATTTTAATTGAGAAGAAACTTAGACTAATCTTATGTTTGTTGAATTTTAAGATAACGTGAATCAGATACTTTCATTTATTAAACATTTTTTGTATGAACTTACGTTTGTGTATGAGCTTACGTTTGTGTTCACTGATTATGAGTATCGATATTTATGTGATTACGTTAAGGTGTTGTAGTATTTTAATTGAGAAGAAACTTAGGCTAATCTTATATTTGTTGGTTTTTAAGATAACATGAATCAGATACTTTCATTTATTAAACATTTTTTGTATGAACTTACGTTTGTGTATGAGCTTACGTTTGTGTTCACTGATTATGAGTATCGATATTTATGTGATTACATTAAGATGCTTTAATAATTTCATTGAGAAGAAACTTAGGCTAATCTTTAAATTATAATTTCACAATAATTACACGAAACTCGTACAAAATTAATTCTTCATTTTCTTTTTTATTTCAAATCACACGTTTGTTAACAATATATAAATCAAAAGGATTGGTATTAAAAAATGTGACAAATTCTTCGTAGAAACACGTTGATGATTCTCGATCAATTAATTTATAAATAATTGTAATTACCATAATTGTAATCACCGACATTTTTTTGTTGTTCTTTCTCCCCCTTCCTCTCTTTCTCTACCTAAATTTTTCCTTCCTTTTCTTTTCTTTTTTTTTCTTTTTATTTTACTCTTTCATGCATACTCGTAACAGCATTGGAAATATGTCAAGGTAAGTAAGGAATACATCCTTACACGAGAATATCTTCTCGATTTTTATTTGATTCGAGACACTGCTACAATGATCACACCTTTTTTATTATTATTATTATTATTATTATTACCATATATAAATATATAAATATATATATACACATACATACATACATAGATATATTTATAGAAATGCAATTGTAGATATATTACTCTCATTCACGAACACGAACGCAAATAAAAAAATGGGAACTTGCTTTATTTTTTTTTTGTTTCCCCATATATTGGGTCGGGGTTAAAGTTTCTTCGTATTTTTCAATTCCAATTTAAACAAAATTGGTTGAGAAAATACGACAACAATTTTTTCCCCATTCAATCTATGGGTAAAGGGTTGGATCGTTAGATATTCATATACACACACATACATACATATGTGTATATAATATTCATTCAAATTTGCATCACACAAACGCAAGAAAAAAAAGAATAGAAATTCATTTTTATAGTTCGTTGTTTCTATTTTTTTATGTTCTTGTTAGAAATTGAAATAATAATTATATTATACGTTTGAATATATTTGAAAATGATTACATACATACATACATACATGCATACATACAATTATAGTTTTTTTTTCTTCACAAACACGTTTCTGACACGGTGTTGGTTTCATCCATGTTTCTTTCAGACTTACACGTGCCTGCACGTGTGCGTTCTTGTCAACAACCAACCATGCTGCTCCCCCACCGTAAGTTCCATGGTGTTATTGCATACGATCCGTTTAAATTTCTTATCGAAAAGAAAGTAAAAAAAAAATCAGAATAAAAAATGCAGCAACAGCTAAACATTTTTGTTCACAAATCGTAATATTTTGTGCACATTTGTTATCTGATTTAATTTTATTATTTATTTATTTATTTATTTATTTATTTATGGTTTAATTGTATCAAAGATAAATAAAATTTTGTTCGAGAGAGCTCATTTAATATTTTAAATTATAAATTTTATTTAATTGCAATCATTTTTGATTTTAAATCATCATCGGTTATCTTGTGCGTGTTTGTGCATTATTTTTTTATTTTATTTTTATTTTATTTATTTATCAATTAATTGTATCAAAAATAAATGAAATTTTCTTCGAGAGAGTTCATTTAATATTTTAAATTATAAATTTTATTTAATTACAACAATTTTGTTTATTTCAAATCATCATCGGTTACATTGTGCGTGTTTGTGCATTATTTTTATATTTTATTTTATTTATTATATTATTTATTTATTCATAGACGAGTTGTTGCTGCAGCTGCTGCTTCGAGCATGGCACTTTTGATATTCCTTGCTTATTTTATCTGTCAATAAAATAAAACAAAAATTAATTATTTTAATAGCACACGAACAATATAAGATTATTCTGATAATTGTAAATGAGATGATATTAATTAATAATTGTTTATTTAATTGTATGCATTGATGTCACGCGTTTGTTTGTTAATCACTTGCTTACATTTTTTTCATACATCCTTTTGTGCATGATTTTTAAGTAAATTCTTAATCAAAATTTCTTTTTTCTCTCCTTTTTTTTTTGTAGAACATCGTAATTTCAAAGTTGACATTTAAAATGTTGTATTTTCTTGTATGCAATGTGTCCTTTAATTTCCCCCCCTTCCCCATAAAATTTCAAAGATCATGTTCGTTGCACGATGATAACGCACGTAATTTTTCACACTTTTGAACACGTAATTTAATTCAGAGTAATATTCCAACACAAACTGCACAAATTACACATTTGCACATTTTATATTATATTACAAAATACAATTAAAAAAATATATTTTACTTATAAAATAATTTATTTTATATTTTATACGATGATATTATCTACACAGGGGGAAAAAAAAGGATCGTTTCAAATGAATCTCTGTTTTTATCGTTCGATAAATAATATCAAAGTTGTGTTGGTCACTGTACGTCTCTATGTGTGTGTGTGTATATTCATTGATAAGAAATGTAAACAAAAATGGTCGAGTGGTATCGATCGTGAGAAAGAAAAAAATAAAAAAAAAGTAAAATAAGAAATGAAATCATGTGTGCAAACATAAACGTGACCGATAATCGAGGGATCATTCGTTGTTAACTGCATTTATCAATCAAATCTCAGTTATTTTTTTTCTTTTAAATTCATTAATCTAATTCTTTGCACACACACACAATAATTAATAATTGAAATTATTAAATAAAATAAATTCAGAATTATATTTGAAATAGATCCTCGGATAAAAATATAATTTTTCCCTCAGAGATGATTCGAATTTGATGAAAATCGAAATGTTATCGAACGTTTTATTTAATAATTTGTTGAAATTATGTTTAATAGGCAAGCAGACATGTCGGAGATTTGTTCGAAGACCTGCGGGACGGGCACAACCTTATTTCCTTGTTGGAAGTACTCTCAGGAGAACATCTTGTGAGTATTGACAAATTATTTATAACAAAACGAATGTTTGTGATATTTTTTTGACACGATCAGATTGATTGAAGTATTTTTTTAACACTTTATTGACCACTCACCAAGTACCGGCTTATTTTCCAACTGTACGAAAACCGTCGATAGCTAAAAGCCGATTAATAGGCTAGCGGTCGATAAGCGCTGACAATCGAGAAGCCTATTAATAGGCTAGCGGTCGAGAAGCGCTGCCAATTTAAAAGCCTATTAATAGGCTAACGGTCGATAAAGTGTTAATAATAATAATTGTTTATTTTGTTTGTTTATTTGTTTGTTTATTTAAATTATAGCCACGGGAAAGAGGAAGGATGCGTTTCCACATGTTGCAAAACGTACAAATGGCACTGGATTTTCTTCGTTACAAGAAAATCAAGCTCGTCAACATACGTGCCGAGGATATCGTTGATGGGAATCCTAAATTGACCCTTGGACTCATTTGGACAATCATACTTCATTTCCAGGTAGGTGATTACGAATCATACTGGAAGTTAGAATCTTTTTTGTGTTCTCGATTATCTTATTCAATTACGTTTATATTTGTTCTCAAATTGATTACACGTTATTATTAAAATGATTTTTTTTTCTTCGATTCTATTATTATTTCAATTTATTACGAATCAATTCAAATCATATTTCTCGTTTTATTTGTTAAATAATATATCTGATTATATTTTTGTTTGATTTTCAATTTATCGATTCAAATTGACGACGAATAACATTTAATTATATGAATTATTAAACAAAAACGAGATTACATTTTGTTAATAATTAAATTACCAAAAAGGGGGAAAAGTATGGAAATAAATTAGGGGGAGAAAAAAAAACAAAAAAGAAATGATTGGTTTGAATTAGGATAATTTATGAATGGTCGGTTTGGAATCATAAAATCATTAGTATAGTTGTTTAAGAATTAGTATTAAAAGGAAGAAGGATGTTATTATGTAAACTTAGGGGGAAAACGAAGCTTGGAACATTTCGCACCATAACCATTCGTCTTCAGTTTGTACGTGTGAAAGCTTAGATGGTTTTAACTCGAATGATTCACGAGTGCGTATTTTTGGTACACGGTATACCGATTTCTCTAATGTTATACGGTCTTTCTCTTTCCCCTCAGTTTTCTCTTTCTCTATTTCTCTATTTCTATCTCTTTATTTCTTTAACTATCCTCACTTTCACAGGTTATTCTCGATTTTATAGGACCCCCCTTTTCCTTTACCCTTCTTCTCATCCTGTTAGATGCCATTTCAACGAGTTTATCGCACCCCTTTTCTTAGGTCAAATTCATATATCTCTTTCGAAATTTTATAATTCACTTTTTTATTATTATTATTATTTTTATTATTTTTATTAATTATTTGCGAGAAAGATAGGTTTGATATATTTTTTTTTTTATTATATATTATACGTTTCGTTTGAAATCATTTGAAATGTAAATGAATTAGATGAAATTATTGAAATTTATCATTTGTTTTTGCAACATATTTTTATTAATTTTATTATTAATTTTATTAATAATAATAATTTATTTTTTATTTATTTATATAATATATATTTATTATATTATTATAAATACAACATTAAAATAATAATTTATAATTAATTTTATTAATTTTATCAATTTTTTAATAATCAAATCTTATCAAGTACTATTACTGTTGCATTAATTAAAAAAAAAGAAAAATATTAAAGAAAAATAGTATAATATTTAATTATTAATATTTGAAATAAAAATTATTCAACAAAAATGTATTTTATCGTAGGGTGTGTAATCATAGAAATAATTCATAAAATAATTCATAAAATAATGAAAACATTTCACTAGTAATAAAAAAAGATTTCTTTGAATATATAATTTTTTGGGGGAAGAAATTAAAAAGAAAAATTGATCTGGATATTTTTTGACGAATACATTCATTTATCCATTCGTTAATTCGTTCATTCATTCATTCATCATCATCATCATCATCATCCGGACGTTTTCTCGTTGGAAGAGTTGCAGTTTATCGGGTAACCAGATCCGACGTGTCGGTTTAACCGCGGTTCACGGCGCATTTGCAAACGGTAGCCAAGTCAGATTAAAATAAAAGAGATAACATAACTTTAAGAAGAGAGATAGAATGAAAAGAGAGAGAGAAGAAGAAGAAGAAGAAAAAGGGGGAGTGGAAGGGGGTGGGTGGGAGGTTTATTGCAAACGATCTTTCAAAGTTTATGAGCGCACTTCATTCATTCATTCATTCGTCTTATTATCGATGGAATTCCATCTAAATTCTTTTTTATTACATCTTACTACATTTTTATATATGTGTGTGTATATGTGTTTGTTTTTATTAACATTTTCTTTCGGTATTAATTAACATATACGGTGTATCCAAGATATTTTCATTCGTACGAATATTTGCTTCATTTTATTTTTGATTTCAATTTATATTGAATATTTTTTTATTTTATTTATATTTTCAATATTTTTTATTTTATTTATATTTATATATACTTTTTATTGTTTTATAATAGTCAAATTTATATAATATAAATTTTATTTTTTTCTTTTTCTTTTTATTTTTATTTTATTTTATTTTGTTCATCGAATATTATATTAAAATAAAATAATTATTATTTAATCTCTTACAATTATATATAATTAATATTTATTAATATATTTGTTTACATTTATTTATATTAAATTTATATATTAATAATTATTAAAATAATATTATATAAAATCGAAAATTTTATTGAAAATTGTCGTACGAATTTATATGAATTTTTTTATAAATATAAATCTTCCTTTTTCCTTACTCATATATATTTTTTTTTTAGATCTATATACACGGTGTGTTATTAAATTCCGATACATTTCATTCGTTAAGATATCTCACATCTTTAGAAATAATATTTTGAAATAAATTGATTTTTATTATTCTCCCATATCAAAACTCGAATCACATTACACGAACGATTATTTTTCATTAACAATAATCAACTCGACGCACGCGTAGATGATAACCACGATATAGATATCATTTATGAATCATTAATTAACATCGTAGACGTGAATTATTCGTTCAATTGAATATAACTCGATAGATCGTTGCTTTAAATCGATCGTAAAGATCGTTACTTTTAAATTACAATTCTAACCAACTCTCCTATAAATAATAAAATTTATTTTTTATTAATTTTTTTTCTCCTCAACGAGATTTCAATTCGATAAGAAAAATTTCTTAGAAATTTATCTAAGAAAATGGGATTTTTTTTTAAACATTATTCGTAACGATGCAAATTATTTTTTTCAATTGAAAGATTCTTCAATTTATAAATAAAAAATAAAAAAAATAACCTCCCACGTATATTTCTTTTTTCTTTTTTTTTTATTCTTCGATGTTGCATACACTTGCTTGTATACTTTGCATTTTATTTTTCTGTCTGTCTGTCTGCCTGTCTGTCAGAATCGTTTTCTCTCTCTCTCTCTCTCTTTCTCTTTCTCTTTCTCTCGTATTCGTGAAAGGGCTCCTTTGTGCGAAGAAAGGAGGCCCAGGAAAAGGAGTCGCGTTATCGTCAAAAATTGAAACGGCTCCGTCGTACTGCAAAACGTGAAATGCATTCCCGATCGTTAAAATGGAAAATAAGAGAGGGATTTACGATTATGTACAATGTACAATGTACAATGTACAATGTGTTTTATTTGTATGGTATATGCTCGGTCACCATCGAGAACAAAAATACCACAATCCTTTTATTTCATTTTATTTTATTTTATTTTATTTTATTTTTTATTGAATTTTTCTACCAAAGTTACTATTTTCTAAATTTATTATCTAATTAACAAGACAAAATAATGTAATGTGAAATAAACATATACTTTTGTTTAATTTATTAATATTAATTTATATATATATTTTGTTTTGTTTATAATAGTCAAATTTATATAATATAAATTTTATTTTGCCGAAAGTAATTTTTTTTTAGCAAAGAATAGAGATGGTTTCATTGTCTTAAACAATATACTTTGTTTATATTTTATTTGATTTTATTTTTCTATGAAATATTATTAATATAATATGATTTTATTTAATCGTACAAGAGTATTATATTGAAATTTAAAATTGTATCATTGGTTTCTTATAAATGCAATTCATTCCTTTTTTATTTTATTTTCCTTATGCGATTACTTTAAGCAGATATTTTCATTTTCAAATGAACGAATATCAGGAAGTGTGGAATAAAAAGAGAATAAAAAAAACACACACACACGCACACAAATTCTAATACAAAGTTTAATGTAGTTGGAAAATATAAATAGATCGACATCTTAAAACACGCATCATAGTCTAGACACACATAGTAAAGATAGTATTCACTCTTGTTTTGCGAATAGAATAACGAACGATTGAGAAACATGTGGCCAGATCAAAAGCTGTCTTCCTCCTGTGCGTTTTCCTATTTTATTTTATTTTTTTTTTTTTCCCTTTTTTTTTTTCACGTACTATACCTTGTCGACGTATATATAAGTCAACCGGAAACGCAAACACACCGATTGGTATTTCCTGGATCACGTCAAATGATACGAGACAGGAGGTTTCAATTCTTCGAAAACATTATTTTAACATACTTCACAGATATATATTTTCTAAATATATATATATATATATATATATATAATATTATAATAATATTATATATTAATAATAAATATATATATGTATATATAATTTTTTAAAAATTAATTTTTATATCAACTACTTTTTTTTCCCGTTCAAATTGACGAGAAGATAATACAAATTTAAATCATATTATCCTCGTGTATAAATATTTTAATTTTAATTATTATTTGTTCTTATAAACTATTCTTTTTATCGTTTGAACAAATTTTTCCCGCCAATTTTAATGAGAAAATGGCTACCCCGTCGGTACGGCAGATTTCGGCGGGAAAAAAATAACGAATTGTAAAATGTACAATTATTTGCATCTCTATTATAATTTTCTTTCATTCTTTGTTGTTCTTTATCATGTATTAAGGAACAATCAGAGTCTAATAGTGATATATCTATTTTCTTTTTTCTTTTGCGCCGCAGAGATGGCGACGCAAGGTAAGTCTCCCACCAAAAAATCAATTATTATTTCATTTTGATCAATTCAGAGCAGTTTGCAAAAGCAAAAGCAACAGCATCATCATCATCATCATCATCATAATCATTTATTATCATCATCATTATTAATTATTAATTATTAATCATTGTTAAACCATCCGCCCGAAAAAAAATTAGCTCGCATAGAAATTACGTATCTCGTATGATTTTTATTTTGCATTGGCGTAATCATTCGAAGTAATTTTTCGTTAATACAAATAATAAATTGTTTAGAAAGAAAGAGAGAGAGAGAGAGAGAGAGAGAAAGAGATAGATAGAACGACGAATAATTGTTCTCGTTGGTGTTATTTTCAAACGAAACGTGTTTTCTATATAACCGAGTTGAAATAGTACTTGGAATCGAACAAACGTGTGTTTAGTTGTGTGGTAGTAGTTTGTAATACTTGAAAGAGAAAGGATAAAGAGAAAGAGAGAAAGAGAAAGAGAAAGAGAGAAAGAGAGAGAGAATAAATAACTTGTTCATGCGAAAGTGCTGCTACTAATAGTAAAAAGAAGACAAGATTTGTCGATATCAGTATTCTTGTCCAATACAAATTTCCTTTGAAGTATTCTTTCCCATTGGAATGTATTCATTTCGAGTACGTCGTCGTCATTTGCAGAATGCAGAATGCAGAATGCATTTTTTATCGAGTTCTTTGTGAACTTTATTTTTTTTTCGTAAAAACGAACTTTCTCACCTTGCGATAGAATTTATATTGAATTAGAAAATTTCAATAAATTATCTGATTTGTTTTATATAAATAAAAAAATATGTGTAATATTCTTTTATACTAGTATGCACTGTGTTTTTTTTTGTTTTTTGGAATGCATTTTGTAATTGGATCGTATATAATTAACGTAGATTCCATTGAACGTTTTACATTTGTAACATTTTTGTTTTGTTTTATTTTTCTTTTTTCTTATGAAAATATATTCTAGGAATGTACAATGTTGAGTTGTCGTTCCAAATGCATTCTGCATTTTTTCTACAAAATTATATAATAAATTTACATTTCTTATTATTGAAGTAGAAGATCAATTAAATTTATAAATTAATCGATTTGTTTAAAAAAAATAACGTTTCGTCGTTCTACTCTAACTCGTTAAATAAATTATTGTTCGTTTTTTTTTTTCGTTTAATACTTTGTTCGTTACGAAACGAAAACCTGCACGTTATTTATGATCATCGCTTCGTTTTTCATTTTATATTTTATTTAATGTAAATTTCAAATATAAAAAACAAGAAATTTTATGAAAATATATTAACAAAAATAATTGCGTATGGAAAATGTAGAAAACTGCATTAACCCTTGCACGGTACAAACGTAAACTGTTTTATCGACTGGAATACATTCGTTTATTATAATATTTTGTTTGTTCACTAACAGATGGCGTTAACGTACTCATTCTTAAATAATTCATTCATGGTAGATAAGTTTTTTGAATGAATTTCCACGTAATACGGGAAAACATACGCGGAAATATCCCTTTTTATGAATGAAAGCTTAGATTATTCAATGAATTATTCATCAAATTTCGAACTAACCTTAAATTTCATTTTTACATAACCTTACTTTTGATCGATATATTTACATTTTGCATTTTAATAATTAATAGATATATTCAAAATGGTGCCTTGCATGTACGGGATGCATGCCATTACGCAAAACTGCTTTTAAACGTATTTAGAATGCTAATATTTGCATCGAACATGTTTTCTTTTATCTCACAAGGACAACATCAGATCTCCGAAACATCGATTCCGATTTTATTTTTCAAATTACACATATGTACCGTTTCGATTTGTATCATGCAATAAATATTCGATCGTTTCCAAGATGAACATAGGGAAAATAAATTAGAAATGCATTTTATTATATAACAGATGATAGATCATACACATATTAGACGTACGAATAAATTTAGTAGAGTCTACAAAATTCTAGAAAAAATATACATGAATGGGTTAAAAAGTTTTCAACTTAATTAAAAAGAATAACCTCAAAAATTGGTGTATTCAAGGTCTGATGAAACCCTTGTATGCTTAAAGTTCGTTTCATGTTAACATTTGTTATCTTTGTAATTAATATTAATCATTGAAAATTTGTCATTACTTTTCATAGTATTGTAATTTGAATATACACGGTATATAGTGGTAATTTCATTAATTTATATTTATATTAATTTTAAAAATGCAATTTATTATAAAATTATAAATTAAATTTAAAAAATCATTTTATTATAAAATTATAAATTAAATTTAAAAAATCAATTTATCATAAAATTATAAATTAAATTTAAAAAATCAATTTATCATAAAATTATAAATTAAATTTTAAAAAATCAATTTATTATAAAATTATAAATTAAATTTAAAAAAATTAAGAAATTTTCTTCTTTCTTTTAATACAAAAATAGAAAATAAAATGGAAAAATTTGGAAAAATTAGGAATAATCATAACAGTGAAAAATATACATTTTAACATAAAAAACGAGTCAGATAGAGCTCGTTTGGATTTCCTTTATCGGTCAAGGTTCGTTCTGTAAATATACTTAAGAGGTATATAACGTTGATATATACGTAGAACGTTACGGTGTGTAATAATGTCGCAATTCCAACAACCGTATTTGTCAAACGCGTCGTCCTCGACTCTCCCTCGTAACTTTTTAAACTCTGAAATGAGAAAGAAAGAAAAAGAAAATGAAAGAAAGAAAGAGAGAGAGTGTGTGTGTGTAAGAAAATGAGAGAATTATACTCGGAAAGGTGGAGAAATTTTTCTTTTACACTTTTGGACGATCCAGTTCTTTTCTTACTTTTAGTTTTCAGTATAAAAAACAAATCAGATAAAACGTCTTAAACATACACACACACACACATACATACATACATATACGTTTATGTATACGTTAAATGCAACTTGCAATGTCATTTTCTATCGAAGTTTTTTCACGAAGGTCTTCTTAATAAATGAAATAATAATTTTTATACTTTTTATCCATTTTTAATAATAAATTATTATTTAATAATAAGATGATAGAAGTAATTGTATTGATTATCAGATAATTTATTTATTTATTTGTTTAATGAAAAATATTAAGTGGGATTTATGGTTTAGCAGTGTTAATGGTGGTTTTAAAAATGAATTATGTTCAATTTTAACAATGTAATATTATTAGAATAATTTTTAACCAACAACGTGTTGTTCCCCCATAGTTATCGAACAGTTTTGAAAGTATGATAATAGTTAGGGGTCTTCTTCGATCGAATATTTAGTATAGTTTGAATATATAGTTTCATATGATCGATAAAATACACTTCTATCTTAATAAAATATTATTAGAAGTTACACGAAATGAAAATGACAGTAATATTATTCTATTCAATTATTCTTATCAAATAAAATTGATTATATGATATATATATATATAAAATAATATTATATAAATGTGGAATATATATCGAACAGGAAAAATAATTTCAATTTTATGTCATACGATTTAATTAATACGTAAATATATGTGTGTATGTGTGTTATTAAAGAAATGACGTTTAATTAAATCACGTAATAGTGTCGTGGATAATTAAAAAGTCAACTTGATTTCTTCTTTACTTTCTATGATATAAAAATAAAAAAAAAAGGAAAAAGATTCTTAATCGGAGTTTCATTTCCGTGTTAATAAAGTATAAAAATAAAATTAGAACAGAATAGATAATGAGAGAGAAAATGAATTTCTAATTAATAGAACCAGTTTTGGTATCTTTCGAGGTTACCCATCACCACCACCCACGCGTTCAAATCACCGATTTATTCGGGAAAATAATTTAATATCGTATTAAATAATAAAATAATAAAATTAATACGATATAATAAATGATAGAAAAATTATTTAGAAAATTACTTTCTAATTATAAGAAGATCCATTTGTTTTCTTTTTATTTTTTTTTTCTAACAAACCACCCACGCGTTGAAATCACCGATTAATTCGGGGAAAATAATTTAATATCGTATTAAATAATAAAATAATAAAATTAATACGATATAATAAATGATAGAAAATTATTTAGAAAATTACTTTCTAATTGTAAGAAGATCCATTTTGTTTTATTTTTTTTTTTTTCTAACAAACCACCCACGCGTTGAAATCACCGATTTATTCGGGGAAAATAATTTAATATCGTATTAAATAATAAAATAATAAAATTAATACGATATAATAAATGATATAAAAATTATTTAGAAAATTACTTTCCAATTATAAAAAGATCCATTTTGTTTTCTTTTTTTTTTTTTCTAACAAACCACCCACGCGTTGAAATCACCGATTCAATTTCCAACTCGCCGTTTTTTTATTTTATCCTTTCTCTTCTCGTCTCATTTTACCTAACTATAGTAATTCATTCCCAAAAACAGAGACAGGATGATTTGAAGATACCACAAAAAAAAAAAATAAAAGTAGGTCGACAATGGGAATCGTTTAAAATCGGCCGGATGCGTGCGTTCTCCTCGTGCGCCATTTTGGACAACACTGTTCTTACCTTTTGTTGTCTTTTTCTTGTCTTTTTTTATTCTTTTTCTTCATTCTTTATACCATGAGTAGTCCGAAACGTCATTTCTTTCCCGTGAAACAGACTCGTGTGTAGGATGTCTATGCGAAACGTGACATCATTCGTCCGAATAAGACTCGTCGAGTAAACCTGCTGATGGTGGTGGTGGTGGTGGTGATGCTTGGAATATCGTTAATTCGTTGCCGTTCTCTTCCGTGCAAGGCCGACCAAAGAAACTACTTCATTTTTCTTTTATTTTAATCATCATTTAATATATAAACAATCCCATATATTATTATTATTTTTTTTATACAATTTTATACGATTACAACACATTAAACAAATTTATATTGATTATTTTTTATATTTATTTATTGATTATTATCTTAGAAATAATTTCAACATTCTTAAACGAGATTATTTGTTTTTGTTCTTTTTTTTTAAATCATTTCTTTTAAATATTTTTCGTTTTGTTTTATTTTTACGGAGAGAGGGGTGAGATTTTTTTTTGGGATGAAAATAAATTGTTGATGGTCAAACGGAAATCACGATAATTCTTATGACGAATATCAGATTGACACTGACGGTAAATTACGAGTTTCGTATCCGGTTAGTTGATCTTTAAAACGATCAGAAACACCAACAGCAGCAGCCAGTTCTCTTTTGAATCTTTTACCTTCATCTTTACCTTTCTTCTTCTTCATCTTCTTCTTCTTCTACTTCATTCCTCTCTCTCTCTCTCTCTCTTTTTATTTTTCTTCCTGTTTACCGTATTCCTGGGGGTATACACCGTAAATCGAGATTACACCATACGGTTTACCACTGATTCTTCTTTTTATTTTTATTTTTTTTTTTTTTACACGCATCCGGTCCTTTTCATTCCCTACTTCCGTTACCTCGAATTATTCGTCAGAAATTAGATTTTATTATTATTATTATTTAGGTAATGATAATATTCTAGTTTTTTTGATCAACGACAATTCTTGAGTTTTGTTAACGCATCGAGCATGAAACGATCACTATGCAACGCATAATTAAATCTCTGACCGATTTACAAGGAAAAAAAAAAACTACGTAACGGTTTATTATAAATCAATCATCAACTGGTTTAACACTCGGTTTCTTCTTTTATTCGGGAACTATCCGCTTGTTGTTACTTGCATTCTCTTATATTTTATTTGTATTTTTTCTTTTTACATTCCAATATCTTTTAACATCAACTTTTTAATCATTTTTCTATAATTATTATTATAACACCAGTTCAGTTTATCAAATCTCATAAACATTGCCACGCAAAGAAATATTCTTTTCGATATTAATACATTAATATATTTTTAAATTATTATAGTCAGAAATTTGTAATTAGGCTCGATTTACATATGCAAAATATTTGTTTCAATGACCATTAACTTTTTTCCAAACAACTCAACGAATACAAGGATTTTAAATAATTCATTTCATTCGTTAACAAAATCACCAATCAGTATCAACAATCACACCCCCCCTCTCTCATTCATCCAATTAAAATCAATATACATTCCTGATACATAACCTCTAATTAATTAAAATTCCAAATACATAACCTCTAATTAAATAAAATTCCAAATACATAACCTCTAATTAAATAAAATTCAAAATACATTCCTGATACATAACCTCTAATTAAATAAAATTCAAAATCAGTAAAATATAAAATAAATAAATAAATATAAAGATGACACGCATATCAAACTTGCAATAATTGCGTGGGTGTTAAACCATCTAACACATAAGGCAAAGTTGGTTAGAGAATAATATGAAGAAGAATATAAAACTGAATACCCCCACCCCCTTCCCCCACTCTCAATCGTGACGCGCAAGCGCTCGAGTAAAATAAATTGTGGTGGGGGTAAGTGCTTGTCTCACCTGCGCGTATCGCGAACTCACCTTTCTTGCGTTGAACAGAACGCATCGCAGTGGCCGGTTGTAACGTCGTGCGTTAACATACGTTCCGTTATTTTCATTGTTTTCTATGTTTCTATCACCGGTATATAATAATAATCTCCAATTTTTTTCTTCATTTTTTTAGATAATTTATCGCATTTTATCGAAGTTATTCGCAATCATCAGCCGACTGAATTATTTCCAATATCTACTTCCTTGTGGTTTATTTAAACATTTGTTTAATCGTTCAACACGATTAATTAAACGATTCAAATTGATTTCAAGTTTTGATTATGACAATTTTATCAGGTTTATTTTTATAATCAATAATTGGTTTACAATTCTGTTCGGAATTTTTTAATCGGAGAAAAAACAAGTGACAGTTTTTGAAAAATTCTTATCGTTCGATATCAAGTTTTCATTTTTCTTGTTTTGTTTTTTATCGAAACATTAAAGAGTGGATTTTTTGACAAACTTTAGTTGAGTTTTTTGTTGTCTTTTGTCTTTGAATATATTATAGTCTATTATTTTTCTCTCTTTTTATTTCTATTTCTTTTTCAGTTCTCTCGTCTGTTTCTTTTTATGATAGAATTCTCCTTGACTTGAAAGAAAAAAAAGACAAAGACACATCTTCTTCTTCTTCTTCTTTTTTCGTGTGTTTCAAGCACTGGTAATTTATTTCACCGACCTACTCGCGATTATTTCCTACGTAAATGCGTGCTCGCTACGTCATCGTGGTATCTTCGAAGTAGGTGGTATGCAATGTGTCTCTGTGCGTGTATGTGTGTGTGTGTGTGTGTGTGAGAATGTGTTTGTATATCTATCGTATAGCAGTAATAGTAATCTCATCGAAATGAGTATAGAAAACGTGTTCTGTTGTGTCGTCAACCGCAAGTGTTGTGGCACGTGTAACCGATTCTTCTAATTGCAATTAACATTATAACAAAAAAAAAAAAACAAACAAATTAAAAAGAAAATAATCGTTAACAAAATACATAGACTTCTCGACGAACCCCTCCCCCCTCAGCCCCCCCTCTCATGTCTCCACTCAGAAAAAAAACAAATCTAAAAGTTTCTTTGTTCTAACATGCAATTATATACAAGAACAAAAAATTGTATGCATTGAAAAGGGTTCATTGTTAATTGGTGAGATGCAGAACACTTCAGACTCTTCCCCCCCTCCAACAAAATTTTCTTACGTATTTTATTATAATTTTCACGTTTATTTCTATCTCAATTTATTTTCTAAACAAAATTTACGAACAACGATATTCAATAATATTTCAATTTAATTCACAAACGAAATAAGATTTAAAATATATATATATTTATATATTATATAATAAATATATACGAATATAAAAAAATGTGTGTGTGTCTCATCAGGAGATAATTAATCGCATGATTTTAACGAAGTAAATTGCAGAAGAGGGGTTGGTGGTGGATGGGAGAGGGGTTGGTAAGGGAATTGATTAATTAACGCGAACAATGAAAATATATTTATAGATTGCATTGAAATTTGTAATTAGAAATAATAAATTGGTTAATTTAGAATAGAGTGTAACCAGTGGAGGAAAACTTAGGATAGTTGAAGCGTTAACTCGAACATTATAACCACAAGGAAGTACAACAGTTTTCATTGGTTGTACATCGCCGTTCTCTTCATGCCCTGGTATCCTGCTGAACGTGAACGCACGACCCCCCTTTCCCCTTTTCCCCCGTTCCTCTACCTTTACCATCACCTCCTCTTCCTCCCCTCCTCCTCCTTTCCTCTCTTCGTTCTCTCCACTTAAAACATTTCTCTCTCCTCTCTCTTTCCTTTTCTTTTTCTTCTCAGTCAGTCCCGTTCGCCACGTTTAAAATCAAACTTCTTCTTTCATTCGTTCAGCTTCTTCGCAATCCTTCCGGTTTCGTTGCATCCAACCAACCAACCAATCAGCAACGAATAAATTGTTCATAATTTCAATTGTGTCAAAAGTGAATTTTTTTATTGTTTTATTCTTTTTTTTTCTTCTTAAAATAACAAAATAGATGAACGTTGGAATGAATTATTTCGGAAAGTGATGTTTGATTGAAGTGAATATCGTTTTTGTTGTCGAGGGGGTGGTTGAACAATTTGAACAATGTCGATTTATCGATTTAGCAAAGGTGGTAGATTATTCGTACAAGGTACTCACGAAGATGATGATCGGGCTAATGTTATTCCAACCAGTCGTACTGGTAGCCCATCTGCTGATGATTTACAAGCGATTTATACTAAAAGACGTCTATCTACCGAAGTCTTAGGTAGGCTCGTTCTATGATTTTTATTTTTATTTCTACGATTCGCTCAAATTTATATTTCCAATTATTATTATAATTTATTTAATATTATATATTTTTAATTATACACGTCAAAGTATTTTGTTTTCTTTTCTTTTCCATTTGTTTTTCGTTTAAATAATTATTTCGCTAACATTTTAAACGTTTAATATTGAAAATGTAACCAAAAAGATAAAAGTAAATAAAGAACAATAGATTTTATAGAATGAATTCGTTAATTAATATATTTGGATTATATTAATAAGTTTAAATTAAATAATTATTCATACAATAATTTACACAAAAAGATTGAATTTTTTTGTTTACTAGGATTGTTGTAATGTTTCATATAAATCGTGATCATATAATTAATATAAATATTTCGATAATATTAATAATTGAAAAATTCAATTCGACGATTATATAAATCAATAATTTACACAGAAAAAAATATTTAAATTTCACGACTACTTTTTCACGACTAAAATTAATTATACATTCTATTAGGTATAACGATAAACGTTGATAATAAAAATATATTTTTATCCTTGATCTTGAGTCGTCAATAAGAATTCATCGATTAAATGCAACAAAGCTTAAAAAGGAATTTCCAGTTTCAAGGAAATCGATTATAAATCGTGCCGTGGGCGAACGGAAATTGTTGAATAGTTAAAGTGTATATAACGTAGCACGCCTAATCATCTTATGGTAACGTCCTTCGATTATAATCGAATTAATCCTTTGATTAATCGCCCACGATATCCGCCATGTTTTAATGTAGATCGTGATCAATAATAAATATCGTTTTATATATCTTCCTTCATAAATTCTTCAACTTTTTTTTTAACTTTGAATCAACTAAATATAGTAATCTACAAAACACGTTCAATCATTATCCTTGAAATAAAATATTCGTGAAATAAATAAATTACATAATTCGAATAATATCACGTATATTATTAAACATTATTTCAAATTATTCTGATTTATTTTTACCTATATGTCTCTACGCGTATTTTAATAATATTTTATTATAAATATAAATGGTTATAAAATTTGAGCGAATCGGAATAAGGGATAGTGGTGGTGAATGGGGGTAGGTGCATTTAATATTATTTCAACAATATCGAATATTTTGGATTATTATGAACGAACTTAGGCTCGTCGATCGAATCGACTAAGACCTCGAGACGTGGTGAAAATGGCACGAAACGTATCGTGACGCGAATAGTTCGGAAGACAACGACTTTAACGCGTGGGGAGGAAAAGAGCGTGACCGAGGACCAAACCAAATACGGCTCGCAAAAATATCTCAAGGATACTTCTTCCTCCTCCGCGACCTTGACTAGACGTTCATCGCCAAAAGTTAAAACTGTTAGGGTAAGAAATTTACAAAGAAAAAACAAACACGAGTGTGCGTACTTATGGTACACACGTTAGAAAGTTATACTTTTTTGGCGTATATATAAAAATATACACGGTACACGTGAACAATACCCCCCAAGCCGGCTATAACGCGACTAACTTCATGCTGTTAATTTCATATCGCTGTGCGCGCGCATCGTGAATGTCATCTAATTTCATATCGATGCGCGCGCACCGTAAAAATTCACTTTCACCATTTTTTCCCCAAACGCGCCAAAAGAAGTATAACCTTAAAAATATATATATATATACGTATAATATTATTTATATTATAATATTATAAGTATATTTATATAATGTATATAAAATAGTTATATATTAATTTATAATAATAATAATTTATATATATATATTCTATGAAATGTTAAAAACGATATATATATATATTTTATTGAAGTTTTACGTTTCATTGTATCTGATAATTTCTTATCATTGGATTGTCATAATTGATCTGACAAAGATTAAACAATTGATAAAGAAACTATTTGTTTTTTGAAATCAAGCTTAAAGTATACCTAACTATTTTCAGAATATAATTCAGAATGTAAGATGCAAATTATTATATATTATATATATATGGTGAATCATTTTCTTTTTATAGACAATTAATTATGTAATTTTGAAAAAAAAAAGAGAAAAAAAAGAAAACGAATTGAATGATACATTCACGTAACACGTGAATCTATCTTTTATCATATTGATGATCACGATTCAATTTAGTTTCTGTTAGTGTAAAGTGTTAAATAATTGTGTTGGAAAAAAAAAATAATGCAAATGCCATTATCTCGATTCGTTCTGGTCTCGAACATGATTGGAATATTCTATAAGAATTTGTCTAACATAAACAGAATAACATTGAATAAATATCTCATCTATTTTCTATACGAGTTACGATGACTATGAAGTATAATAATGGTAACAGAGTGTTATGTAATCTTATGTTAGTTAATTGATTAGTTGACGACGATTATTAATGTTGCGGAAATTTTTATGATTATAAATTAAACACTGCTGCTCGTTATCTTCTATTTTTTTTTGTTATCATTTTTGTTAGATCATTTCTATGGATATCTAAGAACGGAATGAATAATTAATATATAAAATATCATTCGAATCTTACCTTTTTTTTTCTTTTTTTGATTGAATTATTAACCAAAATTAACAACAATTAATTAAATAATAATAATACGTATAGTAATGATTTTTAATTTTGTTTGTTTGAACGTTCTCGTGTGGTGTATTAAAATTGAACCTAAATTAAGATTTGACATTTGAACGAATGTAAGATATAAAATCGAAGGAAAGAGAAAGAGTCGATGAACCTAATCGAGTACGAGTTGTGAGTTCGGTGCACCGTCATCATCAAACGATAACTCAATCGAGAACATCTGTTAGCATAAGTTAGGAATAATAAACGTGAAAGGCAAAGTATATGGAAGAGAAATTTCATTGTTTTCAATCTCTCCCTTTAATATCTCTTCTTCTTCTTTTTCTTCTTCTTCTTTCTCTTCATCATTTGGAAAAGAAAGAAAGAAAGAAAGAAAAAATAGTAAAAGAAAATAAACTAATACCTACCCTTCCCTATTGTATATTATAGTTCTTGATATATAACAAGTTCTATTTTCTGCTAAGGTATTTCTATCGTTTAAAATGCACGTTCTCTCTCTGTTATTTATGGTTAGAGTAAAGGAATGATCGATTTATATATTATTTTTTTCAATTTTTTAATCTACAAAGTAACGTTGCTCAGTTATCTTCGATTAATGGCAATTAAAAATGTTATTTTTTTAGTATCATTTAATTGTTGTTGCTTCTTGTACCTCATTTTTTGTTAATAACATCAGACTCAAAGATTTGTTAGAAAAATGACAATTTGTTATAATTATTTATTCATTTACCTGCTAAATGTTTACGAGGCAAACATCGACGAATTATTTATGCTCGAATAGAATTATTATTTAATATCTCACCCTGTATACGAAAAAAATTAGTTGCTTTTTCTTTTTAAATTTAAATAGATCAATCTAACTTCCAGAATATAATTTAATAATATTATTTAAAAGAAACATAAAAATGAAAAAAAGGAAAGGTAAGGAATATGATTATTGTTGAATTTATTGTTACAGATATCAGATATTGTGGCAGGTCAAGAACCAAACGTGACAGCACGAGAGGCATTGTTAAGATGGGCTAGAAGATCAACAGCACGTTATCCTAATGTCCGTGTGACAGATTTTACTTGTTCCTGGAGAGATGGTTTAGCGTTTAGCGCACTTCTCCATAGAAACCGTCCAGACCTAATCGATTGGAGAGGTGCTCGTGCAAGTCAAACGAGAGAACGGCTAGAACGGGTCTTCCACATCGCTGAGCGCGAGTACGGCGTTACGAGGCTTCTCGATCCAGAAGGTATATAATCCTTCTTATTTGTTCTACCTAAATCCTTTACTTTTATTTTTATTTTTTTTTTCATCTTTTCTTTTAATCCAACATTAATGAAATTTATCGTGGGAACCTTGGAAAACGTAATTGGATAAATCAATCACCTGGAAAATGAAAGAATATGCTGGGTTCGAGCTCGTCAATTAGCCCAGTTGCTCAGTTTTTTCACGAATCCTATAAATTAGGGGTTAGTTTAGGATAAAAGTTTGTTTCCCGACACACTAGACAATCGTGCAGTCAGTTTGAACTCATCAGTCAGTCCAGTTGCTCAATTTTTTCAAGAATCCTATAAATTAGGGGCTTATCTCTGAAGTGGAAGTTTGTTTCATGACACACTCGACAATCTTGCAGCAACACGAACAATAGGCTGAGTAAATTTAAATGTTGAGCAGGTTTAGAATGTTGTAAATGTTCAAGAAAAGATGATAATTACAACGATGCACTAAACAGAGTTGCTAGGAAAACCCATAACTTTCAACAACTTTCAAGTTTTTTAATGAACATTCGTTGTCAAATGTTGCAAGAAGAAAATGTGAGATTTAGAGTCCCCATACCCCAACTACATAAATTCTTGAAAGAATTGACCAATTGATCTGACACCTGGACAACTCAATAGGATAAAGCAAAAGATTTCCTTAGGACGCAATCAGTCCCAATTGCAGAATTTTCTTCAGGAATCCCATATCATCGTCAATCCTTTCTCAGAATTTGAATCTCTTCTTTGGTCGTTGACACGAAAGTGAAAGCACAATACTTTAATGGATTTTCCTTATTTGTTGACAAACGACAAACAAACTTGTCGCAAACTGACTGATTCACCTCGACTCACTTTCTCCATCTTTTTCTTGTTTGTTTTTTTTATTCGATAGGATTATCCTAAGGTGTAGGATTAGAAGAAGCAAATAGAAAAGGAACGATACAATTAATTCTTCTTCTTATTTGTATCATTCTTGGTATCAGCAAGGTGCACACACGTAGACCCAATAACCGAGCACAAATCCGGCCAGAATAGTCGCCTTTCTTTTTGTTCACGGTACACGCCATCGTTTCCGGTTGAAGTCGAGTACCGTGACCGATCGCAGCACTGACTTCTCGTATAAATAATTATACTTCCTTTTCGTCCCTACTCTCTTATAAGTATCTTCTATGTGTAGAAAACTAACGTTAGTTCTTATTGACTCACGTACTTAGATAGTGTCGTCCATTGTTCACTAATAGAAACTACTTCTATACAATTTATTTTTATATTATTAATGATCATTCCAATTAGATCGAATTAAAATTCAAATGAATTGTTAAACGATTGATAATAAATTAATAAATTGTTATCGCGTGTTATGTTAATTAACGAGTTGAGAATCACGATGAGAAACTTTGATTGTTTGATTTGAAAGTAAAATTATCAATTAATTGTAATTGGAATAAGTTGACAGGTTAGAACAGTTGAAAATCTGATTGAATCTCAATCCAAAAGATTCAATTTATTCATGAATCCTAAATTATTTGGATCCCAATTGTAGATAAATATTTTTAAACGTCAGTTCTTTGATGATCAAATATGATCTGACGTGTTGGTTTTTGTAAATTTTACTTTTTAACAATAATTATTGGAATGATACTAATGAAATTTTGTTTTCAGATGTTGATACACCAGAACCGGACGAGAAGTCTTTGATAACGTACATCTCATCGCTCTACGATGTGTTCCCCGAGCCACCCCCAATTCATCCCTTGTACGATACAGAAGCCCAAAGACGTTCAGCAGAGTATCGTTATCTCGCAAGCTCTCTACACCTTTGGATTCGTGAAAAGATGACATTGGTACAGGACAGATCGTTCCCGCCAACTTTGATAGAAATGAAAAAACTTGCTGCCGATAGTTCGAAATTCAAGAACGAGGAAGTACCACCAAGATACAGGGACAAACAAAGATTGTCATACATATTTCAAGATTTGCAGAAATATTTTGAAGCTGTTGGCGAGGTCGACATGGAACCAGAATTGCATATCGATGTTATCGAAAAGAATTGGAACAAATTGATTATGTTACAACAGGAAAGAGAACAAACTATCATAGATGAAATCAAACGGTTAGGATTTATCTTTCAACAATTGTTAATTGATCTATTTTCTTTTTTATATTCGATAAGAATATTTTGTAATTCCCCTACATTTTAGAATACTTTGTTTAAGTGATATTTAAATTTAATTTAAAAGAAAAAAAAAGAAATATTATAAATTTCGTTAAAGGTAATATTTAAAACACGATTAGAAATAATTATACCGATTAGAAAGTACTTCGTAGAATAGAATTCGAGTTCTATTTGGTATGCATTCTCATGTTTGCAACGATCTAAGAAAGGATAATCTTACAATGAAGTCACGAAATGCATCGAGTCACGCAAGATGCTTTCATGAAGATATATATTTTATATACATGCACACGCGTACACTTTTATATATGTATATGTATATGTATATTCACTTGATGTTTGGGTTTTAGACTCGAACGGCTTCAACGACTTGCTGAGAAAGTTCACCGAGAGATGAAGTCTACCGATAATCGTTTGGAAGAATTAGAAAGACGCGTGGAAGACGAGGCTAGACGTTTGGATCGTCTTCATCCGTTAGAAGCTAAACATGCGGTGGACCTGCTGGAACAGGACATTCGCAATACCGAAACTCAAATACAAAATATTTTTACCGATGTACACACACTCACCGAAGGCAGATACAGTCAAGCTGCTGAACTTCACAAAAGGTTATTGTCATTCTAGTTTCTTTTAGTTGTTGAATATTTTGATGATTATCTTGGAAAATATAAACTCTAGGAGGTATCTTAAATATTCAACAAAAATCACACATATATTTTTAATATTATTTATTACATTTATTGAGAATGGACACAGTCCAATTGTTAGATTTCAAAAAAGTGGTTATGTAAAATTACGATTTATTATTTGTAGGATTTTTCTATAGATTTCATTTTTTGAATATTAATTCTACGAACTGTAGGGACTCTAAAGATTATTAATTTATTCATTTAAAATAATTATTAAAGTTAAATAAATGTATCGGGATTATTAGGTTAGAGTATTGCGTTCGGTGGTATAAAATAATTTATCGAATGAATAAGAAATATGAATTGAGATGTCTCATAGGTTTTTGAATGATTGTTTGTTAACAAACAGGGTGCAGAAATTACATCAACGTTGGGTAGCATTGCGTTCGCTTTTGCACAAACGTTTGGTCCAACCACTTTCCGCAGTTTCTTTCCCTGTGGAAGAACGAGTAGTAACGAAACATCGAACGACAGTTCACGAAACGAGATTGGTCGATACCAATCCGCATTTCCGTTCATTACACGACTGCATCGATTGGTGCAAGGCAAAGATTAAACAAATCCAAGAAGCTGATTACGGTTCGGATTTGCAAAGCGTACAAAACGAATTCGACGTTCATCAGAAGGAACATAAAAATATCGAACAGTTCCATACGAAAGTGGACAAATGTGTTCAAGGGAAGAATAATTTCCATGGCGAGGAATTGACGTTGTACAGTCAACACCTGAGTACATTGCAAAAACTTTATTCCGAACTTTTGGCATTGTCGAACAAGAGACTATCAGATTTGGACACTTTGCAAGATTTCATACAATCCGCCACTGGAGAACTTGTTTGGTTAAATGGTAAAGAAGAAACTGAAGTTACCCGAGATTGGGCTGATAGGAACTTAAACGTTCAAAGCATCGAACAGTATTACGAGGTTGGTCAAATATTTATTTGCATTTGTTAATATTATTAATATAACCTAAAAAATAATAAATGGTTTATACCTCATATAAATTTGATCTTTTTATTTTACAAGCGTACATATGGGTCTGGTATTGAGGTAAATGTTTGAACACGCAATTGACAAATATATTCCTGATCAATTTGATTTCTAAATTTATTCATCGTCATTTTTATATTTTTCTTTTAAAACGCAATGAATTTGTTATTGTTTGTTTCTAAATATAGTCTCTGATGAGCGATTTGGAGAAACGAGAGATCCAATTTTCCGCTGTACAAGATAGAGGAGAAGCATTGGTATTGCAACATCATCCAGCGGCAAAAACAATCGAGGCATACATGTCAGCTATGCAGAGTCAGTGGGCTTGGTTGCTTCAATTGACTCTTTGTCTAGAAGTACATTTGAAACACGCTGCCCACAGTCAACAATTTTTCAAAGACATTCATCAAGCTGAATTATGGATATCGAAGATAGACGAGACACTTAACACGGTTTATTCGGAATCTGATTTTTCATTGGACGAAGGTGAACGATTGTTGAAGGGTATGCAAGAACTTAGAGAAGAACTCAACAATTATGGGGAACGTGTACAAAAATTAGTCGAACAGGCTAAGGATATTGTACCAATGAAACAAAGAAAACGACCGGTAACCAGACCGTTGCAAGTTACATGCGTTTGCAGTTACAAACAGGTTAATGTAAGTATATATATGGGGGTGGTCTTATGGGGTGAGTAGAAAAGAGGTCTCAGTATTTTAATAAATTGTTTTGTTTCTTTTTTTCTTGTTTAATTATTTTCCAAAGATGTCAATCGAAAGAGGAGAACAATGTACACTTTATGACAACTCTGGTAGAGTTAAATGGCGTGTTAAGAACGCACAAGGTGTCGAATCACCTGTACCAAGCGTTTGTTTCGCATTACATCCACCCGATAAAGATGCATTGGATGCTGCCGAACGATCAAGACGACAATACGACAGAAGCGTGTCCTTGTGGCAACGCAAACAACTCAGATTAAGACAGAACATGATATTTGCGACAATTAAAGTAGTCAAGGGTTGGGATTTACCACAGTTTTTAGCTATGGGACAGGATCAACGTACCGCTATAAGAAAAGCATTGAACGAGGATGCTGAAAAATTACTCAGCGAGGGTGATCCAACCGATCCGCAGTTGAGAAAATTAAAACGAGAGATGGCCGACGTTAACAAATTGTTCGACGATTTCGAGAAACGCGCTAAAGCCGAGGAGGAGTCGAAAAATGCTGGTAGAATATTCAACGAACAGGTCTCATCGCTTCAGCAAGCACTAGACGAAGCTGAACGAATAATAAATGCGCGTATTGCTGCACCATTGCCCAGAGATTTGGACAGTCTCGAACATTTGGTATTGGAACACAAAGATTACGAACAAAATTTGCAACAATTGGCACCGGAAATTGATCAGGTCCAACAAACATTCCGTGGTATTACTTTGAAGACACCAGCTATGAGAAATAAATTGGACAGCGTGATGACCAAGTGGAACCATCTTTGGAATCTTAGCAATCTTTACATCGAACGCTTGAAATGCGTGGAAATCGTATTGTCCAGTTTAGAAGAAAACACAACAGCCATTTCCGAATTCGAAATAAAGTTAGCATCGTTCGGGGAATTACCGTCCGACGTTAAAGGTCTACAAAATGTTCTCGAAGATTTGATGATACTTCAAAACGCGATAGCCCAACAACAGTCGTCCGTTGATCAATTGAATGATGATGCTCACAATGCGAGGCGTCTAGTTGAAAAATCAAGACACAATCATCACGGACCGCACGGTGATATGGACAGATTGGATTCCGAGGTCAACAGATTAAATTCTAGGTGGACCAACGTTTGTGGTCAATTAGTTGACCGATTACGTAGCGCGGAAGCGGCTTATAGTCTCGCACAACAATACCATAATTCCTATCAAAATGAAGTTGACTTCATCGACGAATGTTATAACAAACTCGAATTGGAAAACGCTAAGGTAGACACTTTGTCGACAAATTTTTATATAAAAAAAAACGTGATCATTTACGAATATTCATTTATTAATATTCAAATATAATTAATGATAATAATTATCGTTCATAATTTGCGTGCAGAATTTGTTAAACAAAGTCGTGGATCGTGCACCGGCTATCGAAGCAGTCAATGTTACCGGTGGAAGATTCATACGCGAAGGAAAGGTAAGATGAGGTTTATAAACTTGCAAAAGAAAAAAGTATTAAATATACATACTTTTTGGTTGTATATCAATAATTAGCTTTAGCAAATGGTGTGAATGCAATGTATGAATGAGATTTCGTAGGATTTTTAACGCACGAACACATTTACGTTACACATTACGCAACACACATAATTTCATGATTTTACAGCATCCTGAAAATATTTTTCTATATATGTATTTTTAATTATTACATGTCAAATGATTACGACAATGTAAACGAATCTTTCAGCAATTAGAAGGAAATAAGCCGAGACCACAACAGTTTTATAAAAACGAATATTATTTATAAAATATCTCTTTAGAGATTTTTTGTCGAATTGTTTCTTTTTTTTTTTTCATTTTTTTTGGTTTCAATTGATTTTATATAATTAGCTGTTACTAAAACAATTGCTGCTTTTACTATGTACTCTATCTCTCTCTCTCTCTCTCTCTCTCACTCATTCTCGATGAAGAATTTAAAACGTAAAAATTTGTCTAATTTATTCCGCGCGGGGCTAAGTAATAATAAATTATTTATTGTTAGTATAATTAAGTTAAAAAAGGTAACTTATATAAATTACTAATAATAATTCGATGAGAATAACTTAATCACATCCGAGTAAATTATTATCACTTAGCTCTTTATTATCTAATCACAAACATAATATACAAGAAATCTAGATAATGGAGTTGAGTAAGCAGCTTATTCTGATCGATTTGGCTTTCGCATAAATTTTTAATTATATTATTGTAGAGCTACGAGGATAAAAAAAAAGCTTGCGGGTTTAATTCGCTACAAAAATTGTGACGTTATTCATTTATTTATTACGAATGACCCAGTGTGATATAAAATGAAAGTATCGAATAATGAAATAAATCATTTTAATTGAAAACAGAATATTTAGAAATATAAATAATTATAACATAATTAAAAAGAAACAATTTTCACCAAAAGGGGAATAATAATTCATTTTAACACTCTCAAGAATATCAAATAAATATCAAATAAAATCAGGATTGTATTGACAAATGCTAATAATTAACTTTAAACGTTAACAACAAATAACTCGAATGCACAATCACACATTGGGTCGTCGTTGGTTTTATAAAAAAATAAAAAATAAAAAAAAAGGAAAGAAGCGAATAATGGCAAGTATTATTTGAAACAAAAAAGAAAAAACAAAAATACGTTTGTTTACACCATCGCTTTTGGCTAACGGTAGTGGATCAAAAAAATGATCTAATTCACTAACCGTAACGGACTAACCGAAACCCCCATAGATCTATGGACAAAGGCTCAGAGCATTCAAAGAACAACTGGAAGAAGTTTGTCCGTCGTTGGATGCATCCGTTAAAAGACCACGTAGAGAACCGGTAACTACGGTGGATGGAGTCGCACGTGACCTTGACACACTAAATAGAAAATATACAACCCTGTTGAATCTACTGCAAGAACGAGTTAGGCAGTTGGCCTTGCTTTATCCCGATGATATCTCATTACAGGTGAGTTATTTTTTGTTTTATTATTTTATGATCTAATCAACGACAAGAAAGAAAAAATAAAATACACCAGGAATGCCATAATTTATAATATTTAGGGTGAACCAACAAATTCATGAGTTTATAATGTAATTGAAACTTTACTTTGAAATAATGCATATAATGAATGAAACCCCTAAATTTGTGAGTTTGTAATGTTATTGAAACTTTACTTTGAAATAATGCATATTATGGATTATGTGTTTATTTTCTTTTTGTAAAATTTATTATGGAAATATTTATATTTAAAAAAAATGCACGAACTTTTGATTTAATCTTAATAGAAACAAATTTTGAAGGTTCTCTTTTAATTGTTTGAGCAAACTTTAAACTTTTATATCTAAAATTTCTTCAATCAAATAACCAAAAAACATATACAGTTATTTAGAATAATAATTTAACGTTATATCTTTAGGATGGTTTCTTTTTTACTTTTTATACACAATTTTATTTTATATTAATAGTACTGAATAATTTTTCATATGATAAAAGAATAAAATTCAATAAAATAATAGTTTAGGAGGGATTTTTTTTGTAATTTTTATACACCCATGAAAAATCAATCAATCAATTATAGTTATTATAATAATTATTATTCTTAAACACAATTTTATTTGATATTATAGTACTGAAAAATTGTTCATACGATAAAAGAATAATTTAGGAGGGATTTTTTGTAATTTTTATACACCCATTTAAAAATCAATCAATCAATTATAGTTATTATAATAATTATTATTCTTAAACACAATTTTATTTGATATTATAGTACTAAAAAATGGTTCATACGATGAAAGAATAATTTAGGAATGGTTTTTGGTTGAAAAAATATTCAAGACAATTCGTTTTTGCCGCGTTCCATATTGGATCGATAAATGCGCGAGGACATATACAGTTAACGTAAGTTTCCAGTGATTGTATTGGTTCTCCTGGTGGTATGGTAGCATAAGTGGGAGGAAAAGTGGTAGGGCGATAATGATTCGGTCTTTGCTCGCCTTGTCATTCCACCTGCCTACGTCTTTCTGAACAGAAAAACTTATCCAACGTTTCTCAGTTGTCGTTTATACAGTATTCTTTCTTGTCGTCTGTCTGTCTGTCTGTCTGTCTGTCTCTTTTACATACATACATATACACACACACGCATTAACGGAATTATTATTATTATTTAAAAATTAATTTCGTATCACCCCCAACGAAACAAAAAATATTTCACATTGATCTCGTGTTTTTAGACAATATTTTTGAATTTTTTGAATTATTTTTTGGTTCTCACTGTTTATTGGAACTTTTTCTACGATTTGTTTGTTCTTTTTTTTTAATTTGTCAACGAGAATTATGACATAGGTGTTGTTGGCACGTGTCAATTGTGAACAGGACGATGACGGGTGTTAAAATCATTCGAAAGGTGCAAGTTTGTTATATTTATATTTATAAATAATAATAATATATATTTGTTTTTGTTGTTGTTGTTGTTGTTGTTGTATCAATGGTGGATTTTTTATCATTCGTTTGAATTGATTGGTGACAATAAAATTCGTACCGAATGTTGTTGGATTTTTCATTGTATTTTTGTTTAGTGATATTTTGTATAATTTGTGATCAGAATTTATTTGGATTACTCGTAATAAATATATTTTTCTGACGGTTTGATTTATTACTTGGTGGCTTTAATAAACAAAGATTACAACATTTCTAATTAATTTTCCTTCAGATACGTACATTGATTAGAATTCTGATTAGATATCAGTCATTCGTTATACTGGACTTTCGTTTTATCGTGAAATTAATCGTACGTTTGAATTATTTTTCGTATTTATATCGGTGATAAGAACAAATAATATAAATGATTACAAGAATAATATTTAATTAAACAAATCAATATATCGATTCGTTTTTTACGTTTATTCGAACAATTCGAACAATGCGTTATACGGAAGAAAAAATTTCTAACTGTATGGTAAAAAAAAAAAAAGAAGAAAAGAAAAAAATAAAATTTGACTGACAGATCGTTGAAAAGAGAGAGGTTCGGTAAAATTTCGTTACGATGAATCATCATCGTACTTAAGTATAGTATCATAAAAATAACTTTGGAAGGGATGAGTTTTTCTTAAAAGATGTGTTAGACATTTTTCAACATTTTCTTTAAGTTGCACTATGCAAACTTATTAAACAAAAAATTAATCGTGTTCGAATAAAAATAAAATCACGTTATTCAAATTTTGTAACATTTTAATTTATAACAAATTGAAACATAATTAAGATGAAAATATATCAAATTACAAAAATAAATGAATCATCGTAGGATCGTATAAACGTAATAAAAACATATATATTAAAAAAAAAAATATTATTATTGTAATCGTATAAAATATATTCATTTGAAACCATGAGTGAGAAAATTTATCTAACTAATAATGAACATGAATGAATCATAAACGTCTACGATCGTATAAAAAACATAATAAAAAAATACTTGTGTGTGATAATGTGGTATTTAAAAATGGCGCTTAAAATGTATTAGCTGTATAGTAAAAGGGATGTGTTGAAGTTTTTGGCACGAGTTTATACGAATTTCAGTTTGGTATCAGTCTCCCGGGCGAGCTCGTGGCGTTAACGTGGCGTTGCGTGACGTTCACCAGCCGGGAATGAGTTCTCTTTTTCATTTTCATATTTATTATTACGAATCCCGAATAGATAACTATCTTTTTTTTTTTCTTAATTAAATTTATTAATCAATAACAATCATCAACCCGATATCTATGAGATATATTAATTAACGTTCGTTGAGAATAATTATAAAGAAGGAAGAAAAAGAAAACAAAAAAGGGGGGGGGGGTTAAGAACAAAGTTTTCCAATCCGAGTTTTTAGTTAATTATTTCGAGAAAACGTCAAATAAATCCTAACACAGTGTCTCAAATATTGAAGTTATTTCAATCCACAATTACAGATTGATTGTTTTTCATTCTTTTTTGTTTTTGTTTTTCATATTATTATAATATAAATATCAATATTTTATATCGGATTATATTTGTATTATGCGAGTGACAATTAAATTGATTCGCAATCATGGTACTAACGGGAAGAAAAATTATTACAAAGGTAAATTAGTAACCAACAACAACAAAAACAACAACAACAAATGAAAATTCGGTGATGTAAATGGAGTAGTAGGGGGGAAGGGGGGGTTAGGAAAGGGGAATTAACTTTCTGTGTCAAAAAGTTTTGAACACAGTGAGATCTCGATCTAGGAATAGATGTTAATAGTGTATAGTCACACACGATAAACAGAAATGTGTTGCAATCGTGCGATTTCACTCGTCCCCTCCACCCCCCGTCTTCCCCCTATTCCCCCCTCTTGTTAGCTGTAAAAACCGGTCAATCTGACGTCATGCTTCTAGTTACGCAATTATCGTTGGAATTAGTGTTGCCGATATACGCCCGAGAGAGAAATAAAAAAAACTGGAATATTTAATGATTAAAGCGTATTAATAATAATAATAATAATTTATTACGTAGTTGAAAAAAAAAAGAAGCAAAATAAAATGACAAATCTACGAACGATGCCGTCATTTTCTTTTATTAGACGTTGGACTCACGTCTCGTATATTTTTTTTCCTTTTCTTTCTTTCCTGCAAACCCCCCACCCGACCCCCTCCTCTGGAAACACAAGACTACTCCTTCGTTTCGTTTCGTTCTCTGATTTCTATTCTCAAATTAAAATTTCACTCCGGTATTATGCGTTATGTCGAATAAAAATATGGGGGGCTGGCATCAAGGTCAATCGGCAGCCAATTTTCTCTCCTCCCATTGTGTTCTTCTCCTCATTTCCATCGTTCGACAACCAACCATTGTTCTCTCGCGTATAAAAATAATAATAATTTAAATATTATTTCGAATAAATCAAAACTATTCGTTGTTCGTTCGTTTTAACCAACCAAACTGGCACATTTATTTTTCACTTCACTGGTTTTCTTTTTCTCTCTCTCTCTGTCTTTCTCTGGGAAGGTTTCAAGTTTATAACCTGTTAAGTTTATTATTGTCACTGTTAGAAAAAGGTGGGGGGGGATTTCAATCGCCACGAATTAAATTCCGTATTTTTATCTCTTTTTTTAACTTATTCAAACGGATAAGTAAAAGAACAAAAGTGTTTAAAACGTATTGTATATTATTATTATTATTATTATACGAGTTTTATTTCTCGAGGAAAGGAAACGTTAAAAGTAATCTTAAACGTGTGCCCAGCTACAACGGAAGCTGAACGTGCTCTAAAAATATTGTACCGTTCAACGTTTTTAGGATCCACCAACCAGCAACCCGCGAAAATTGACAACTTCTCACTCAATCCTCTCCCCCCTTACCCTCACCCACCCCTTACCACCATCACCACCACCACCAACCACTACCAACACATTTCTCGTATCTCGACTAACACCGATCTGACTTTTAATTTCAAAAACAATCGACTAAATCGTCCCGTTTTATTTCGGAAATAATTTGAATTCAGCCGAAATGTCGGTAAATTGCAATTTAAATTGCGTTGAGATAATTGTAATTTGTGTTGCAGCGTGCTCTGCAAGAGCAACGACCCCTGCGCACGTTCAGAACGGAATTTAACATCTACGAGAGTACTACCAGCGAGGAACGTTATTCCTCGACTACCACGCATTACACTCAATCGCAGTGAGTACAATTTTGACGAAATATTCAACAAATTCGAATACCCAAATTTCAGATCATCTGAAAAAAACAAAAAGAAAAAGTAATATCATCAATATATGTACCCATAATTATGAATTCAAACAAAATAATAAATTTATCAGTTATTTCATAGCACATTATAGTTTTGAAACTAAACAAAATCAATATAATTTTCATGACATTGTCAAAAATGAACCGTCAAACAGTGTTCAGTATTTCAACATTCCATAGAATTCATTAAACGTTCAAATGTAATCCTTCGTATGACTTAGAACAAATTTCATAATTATTGGCATATATTTAAAAATAATAATCCATTGAAAACAGATTTATCTCGGAAAGACACGAGACTACGGAGACAACCAGCGTTAGTAGCGATTCGGTTCGTCGTAGTACGAGTCGTGAATCTTCCCCGTTGAAACGTGCTAGAACAGAGGGTCAACAAGATGTCGGTTATTCGTCACGCGTCGGTGGTGTTGGGACAGAAACATCAACGACAGATGAAATACGAAACAAGAACAACAACAAGAACAACATCAACAACATCAACAACAGCAGCAGCAGTAACATCAGCAGTAACATCAGTAACAGCAGCATGCAATTTAGCGAAATTAGGAATCTTAAGAGGATACACAGGGCTGAGGAGGGTATCAGTACGGACAACGTGATAGATGCTAGGGGTATAGTTAATCCAAGTACCGGGAAGGTACTTACAGTTGGCGAAGCTATAAAACTTAGGATTCTTGATGTTAGAAATGGTAGAATAGTAACTTCGATTGATACGAAGACGAGCGTTACTATCGAGGAAGCTGCGCGAATGAATTTGATAGATGGAAATCTGGCCAATCGCTTGTTGGGACCTTATGGGTTTACCGAGGACGGTCGACACATCTCCTTGCTCGAGGCTATTCAACAGGAGCTATTTGATGCCGAGAGAGGGGATGATAGAGTTAAGGTAACGACCAGTTTAACGACGACGACGGGTGTTAGCGTTGCCGATGCGATGAGCGAGGGTTTGTTGGATCCTATAACGGGTCAGGTTGTTACGGGAAACGGTCAAAGGATCTCCATTGAGGAGGCATACTCTAAAGGTTATTTAACTAAATTAGATGTCACGGTTAAAGTTAAAAAGAACGCGCTTGCGCTTGCCGACGCGATATCCCAAGGTATTATCGATGATAGGTCGGGTCGTATTCTTGATAGAATTACCGGGGAATATTATTTGTTGAACGAGGCTATAGAGAAAGGTGTCATTGATCCTGATGTTAAAGAAATTGTCGATGCGCGTAACGATACCAAGTTGACGGTCGCCGAAGCTATACAACAAGGTATATTGAATTCTAATCGTGGTAGGTATATGCACAATTTGTCAATGGAAAAATTAACTTTGAAGGAGGCACGTAGAAGGCAACTCATTATTAAACCGATGACCCTGAAAGATTGTTGCGATTTGGAGATAATCGATGAAACTGGCAGGATTGCCAGTCCGGCTCATAGGAAAAAGTTGACGGTTTTGGAAGCGATATCGAAAAATGTATTGGATTCGGAGAATCTCAAATCGATAACAGACACTAAAGCTGGAGAACCGATTACTTTGTCGGATGCATTATCCAAAGGTGTTGTCAAACCGGAAGGTACATTCAAAGATACTTTGAAGGACGAGGAATTGAGTATACAGGAAGCTGTTGATAAAGGATTGGTCATGTCAATCTCGCAGAAGACTATTTTTGATATCGACGGTTTTAAAGATCCAGTCTCGGGTGAATTCATCAGCTTAAATTCTGCTCTTTTGAAAGGTTTGATCAGTCCAAAATCTGGAGGTTCTTATATTGTCGATTTGAAGACTGGAAAGACAGTTCCCTTGAACGTAGCCGAAGAACAGGGTTTTGTCAGATCAACGGTGTCGGAGATGCTCAATTGTGGTATCGGAATTACCGAAGAGGGTCGTGAAATTAGCGTACTAGAAGCTGTTTTATTGGAATTGGTCGATCCCAAATCAGGTCAATTGTTGGATCCACGAACTAAACGAGTCGTTCCTTTGGAAGATGCAATTAAACGTGGATTAATCACCCCGGATGGTGCTGCGTTGCTGACGAGTCTATTAAATATTGCTGTGACTACTCAAACTGTTACGAAAACTGTTAAAAGATACGTGACCGTGTTGGAAACGGGAGAAGTGATCAATCGTGATTGCAAAATCACTTATACAGAAGCTATCAAACGTGGATTGATCGATCAAACCCAACAAATCTTTACGGATCCTGACAGCGGAAAAATCATGAGCGTTCATCAAGCCATTGAGGAAGGTTTGCTTGGCAAACGAACGGATGAAACATCCGGTGGTAAAGTACATTTACCATCAAAGCAAGTTACTTTTGAAACAACCTTGGTCACAAACGTTGGGAACGTTGATAGCTCTGACGAAAGAGAGGAATCCAAACCAATGGCTATTGGTACTACTACAACTATCATAACTAAAGAAATAGTACCACCTAGTGACAACAAATTACAACAAACTGCAACTAAACCAGCAATGGTTTCGACGACTTTCATACCATCGTCGCCAGTACAGTCAACTATCAAAAATGGTACGATATCTCCGATGAAAACTAGCCCACCATCTTCGCCAGACAAAATGGACAGGTCTCGATCAAAGTCGAAGAGTCCTACCGAACAAATACAAGAAGATAAAACAATGATTGATTCTAATTTGTTTACAAAGATTAACAAAGATACGAATGAAACAAAAGTGGAGATTCAAAGTTCAGTGACAACTACCGTCAGAAATCACAAATCAGAAATCAGTTCGTTTATAGAAAGTGAACCTACTTCAACAGAGAAACGTGTGTTCGGGTTGCCAACCGATGGTTGGACACTCGCGGACGCTATTGATCAGAAATTGTTTGATCCAGCAACCGGATTATTTATTATACCTGGTACCGATAGATTAGTATCTTTCGAGGAATGCATAAAATTACAAATCATTAATCCTAAGTCTGGATTGGTCGTTGATCCGATTAACGGAAGGAAAGTATCTTTGATGAGAAGTCTGGAAAAAAATATTTTAGATTCTACGGGACACTACACTCATCCACAGAAGATTTCTATGAAAGAAGCAATAGAAAAACAACTGGTAATACTTCAATACAAATCACCCGATTCCGAAGAAGCAAATCAAAGATTATTGCAAATCACCAAAATTTCTGGCAAACCTGACAAAGTTGAATTAACGAACGTGGATGATCCAACGAAGGACACCGAAATCAAAGCAACGGACGAGTCATCGATCATGGATCCTGTACAAGTTTCACGTGGCGTGATTTATGATCCCGCAACTGCTTTAGTGATCTCAACCGATAACGGTACGTCTGCTGATTTATTAAAAGCCGTTAACGACGGTACTTTGCAATCGAAAGACGTGACAGTTCGCGATCCCTCGACTGGTAAAAATATTCCAATGACAGAAGCGGTAAAACGTGGCATCTTGGATTCCAAAACTGGCGAATACAAAGTAGACGAGGACAGAAAATTATCTTTGATCGATGCAACGAAATTTGGATTGGTGGCGGTCGTTGGTACACCCTTGGTAGCAGCAGCAGCTGCTGTTGAAGCTGTCAAGAAAACTATGATCAAGGATCCGAAAACTGGGGAAAAAATACCACGAGAAGTTGCCGTTGAACGTGGCCTAGTTCCACCGGAAGAAATTTCGACGAATGTTAAATCATCGCCAGCAGTTACCGCTACGGAATCTTTGTTACAAGATTTAAGAACAGGTTCGGACGTTACGGTGAAGAATGACACGATCCAAGATCCGAAAACAGGAGAACAAATATCAAAAGAAGTTGCCGTTGAACGTGGTCTCCTTTCGCCGGAAGAAATTTCAACAAATATTGTATCATCGCCAACAGTTGTTGCAACGGAATCTTTGCTAGAAGATTTAAGAACAAGTTCAGACGTTACGGTATCCAAAATCAAAACGAACGAAAGCGTACCGTCGAGTGAGATTAAATCAACGAGACAAGAAAATGATTTGGAAATCAAAGATACGGTTGTAACGAAACCATCAACACCTGAAGAAGACAATAGTGATGCCACAACATCTGTGGCAGCTAAAGCAAGAGCAAGAGTAACCACGGAACCAAAATACACAGTTACCATTGGCCAAGCAAAATCATTTTCCCAAAGCCCAGAAAGAGAAGCTAAACCGATAGTCCTTCAAAAAATGAAGAAGAGAATTGTTAAAGCCAGCGAAGCTATAGAAAGTGGTCTGATCGATGAAGAAACGGTCCAGGTTATTGAAACCGAAATCTCTGGGGATGGGGAAAAGAAAATGACATTGTCCGAAGCTATAGAAAATAATAAAATCGATGCTGAGAGTGGTAAAATCGTGGATCCACAAAGAGGTGATATTGTATCGATAAAGGAAGCCCTAGATCGTGGAATCTTAGATCCAGAAAATGCAGATTTACTTGTTCCTTTAGCCAAAAGTCTTTCAATTCCAGGATTATACAAACAAGGTCTGTTGGATCCTCAAGAAGGCAAAGTTGTTCATCCAGAAACTGGTGCTCATCTTACCCTAAACGAAGCCATTGTTTGTGGTATAGTCGATCCCTTGTCAAAAATAATTCAACCTAATGGACAATTGGATACTTTAGAAAATGCGATTACGAATGACGTGATCGATGCTGACAAATCGTTGGTCAAAGTCGAAGGTGGTAGCGTTGATTTAGTCAAAGCTGTGGAAACAAATGTATTCGAAAATCGTGAAACAAGTAAATCATCCGAATTGCCACCAGCTGGTATGACATTCCCAGTAGCTTTGAAACGTGGCTTGATCGATCCATCGAAGAATGAAATAAAACATCCGATCACTGGTGAAAATGTACCCTTGAAAGATGCTATAGCAACTGATTTTATTATGACTTTGCCATACCCGGTTGCACCAGATAGCATCGAAGTAACTAAAGCACTAGAATCGGGTCTCATAGATGAAGAAAAAGGTGTGTTTGTTCATCCAACAACTGGTACGTCTATACCAATCGTTGAAGCTGTTGAATCTGGTCTCCTAATTGTAAAAACACCAGCTAAAGACGAATGCGTCAGTACAATTACCGAAACAGTGACATCCTATCATACTATCACCACAAAAACTATTCAACTTTCTCCAGGATATGTTCTATTAAATGCTACACAAGTTCAGAACCTTGAAACTGGTGACACGCTTACAATCGAGGAAGCACGCGTTCGAGGAATCGTTAAGGATGAATCTGAGAAGAAAGAAGAATTCACGACTAAAGATATTAGGATTACCTTCAGTGATGCTGTTGAAAAGGGTTTGGTTGATATGAGTGCAGGAACTTATACCGATCCTAACACAGGTGCTGTTATGTCAATTTCTAAGGCAGTAGAAGTTGGTATCCTTGATACTTCAGTTCAAAAAAGTGAACCTGATTCTTCTATACCAACTACGCAAAACAGTTTGACCATCGTAGAAGCTATCGAACAAATTTATGACGATAAAACAGAATCTTTCACTGATCCTGAATCAAAGAAATCCTACAATTTAACCGAAGCTATAGAAGCTGGTTTGATCGAACCGGACTCTGTTTTGTACGATGTAAAAACAGCAGAAACCGTAACCACGAAGGAAGCTGTCGAGAAAGGTCTGCTCGATCCACAAACGGGAAAAATCAAACAGAAAGATGGAAGTAGTTCGATGAGTATTGCCGAAGCTGCTAAACTTGGATTACTAGCAGTCGTAGCTGCTCCTGTTTTAGCTGGGAAAGCTGTAGTAGATGCGATTCAAACGAAACAAATTAAGAAACCTAGTCCACCTGTTGAATCTATTTCAACGACAGAACCTAAACCAATCTCTGCAGTTACGACACCGTCGAATAAAATTGATAAAACACTTGAATCCGAACGTAAAAGATCACCCGACGAAATAGAAGGAGTACCAGTGAGTCAAGAATCGAAACTTTTATCAACACCGAAAACTAGTACGAAAGAAATTTTGCAGAAAGAAGAGAAAGAAGTTTGCGATTCGTTCATTGCTAATGAAAAATCATTGACAAAACCGATAGAAGAATCACAAAGGCCAAAAACACTTGATACGGTTGAATTGGAAGACGTTGAACAGCACGAAGAAGAAGAAGAAGGAGAAGAAGATTCGGATGAAAAATCGGAAGAAAAATTATTGTTCGTCGTGACGAAGGATTTGTCACCGCGTGATTTAGCTGATCGAGGTGCATTTAATATGGAAAACGAAAGATTCGTCGATCCTTCAACTGGTAATATCGTTTCGTTCAACGAATTTGTTTTGGATTTACAAATTTTCGATCCTGACAACGTTTGGGTAAAAGATCTATCAAAGAAATCCGATAAATATGTCACTCTTCGAGAAGCAATTGATAGGCCATTGGTAGATAGAAACGTAGGCTACATGGTAGACCCTAAAAGTGGTAAGAAAATACCATTTTTCGAAGCAGTCAAACTTGGATGGATCGAACAAAGACCAAGCAGTGTTGATAAGGAACCTTTAACCTTGAGTTTACAAGAAGCAGTAGAAGCAGGTGTTTGTGACCCCATAAACGCACAAATTCATGATCCCAAATCTGGTGAACCATTGAGTTTATCGGAAGCAGTTGAAGTTGGATTGATCGATGCTGAATCTTTGGCTGTTAGGAATCCAATAAGTGACGAAATCTTACCTCTATCCGAAGCATTAGAATCAGGTGTGATAGATCTGCACAGAGGAGTTGTCATAAATGTTGAAACAAGAACAGAAATCGATATCAAGGTTGCTTTCTTAAAGGGAATGATAGTACCGCGTGCTAGAAAACCAATTTCTTTGGAAGCAGCAATAAACAGTGGCATATACGAACCCAACACAGGAAAAATACAAGATCCTTTGACCAAACAATTAGTGGATGTCGAGGAAAGCGTACGCAGAGGTATAATCGATGCTTTTATCACCGAATGTCAAGACACAAAAGCTGGTTCTTTCGTTTCTCTGGACGATGCACTAACTATAAATCTGTTAAACTCAAAAATGGGACGTTTGCAAGATACAAAAGCCGGCGAACTTCTTCCTTTGGACACTGCATTGAACCGAGGTTTGATTATAACTACACCATTCGTGCCTTCGTTAATAGATGTTATAGCACAAGAATATTACTCTCCTAAGACTGGTCTTGTCCTAAATCCTGTGAACGGTGCTGAGATGACAATAAAAGAAGCTTTAACTACCGGTTATATCGATGACAGAACAACTATGATAAAGGATGATAGACGTGACAAAGTAGTCTCGGTTAAGGAAGCAGCAGAAACATTATTATTAGATTTACAAAGTGGTACGTTGAATTATCCTCATTCCATGACATTGGATATTGCATTTGAGAAAGGTTACTTATTGAACACGACTAAACCTTGGACATTACAAGAAGCTTTAGCTCATCAAACTTACGATCCTAAAACAGGTACGTTCACCATCGAAGGTGAAAGTTATTTGCTAGAAGAAGCCATTGCTAAAGGGATTATTAATCAGGATAGTCCATCGATCAAGGATCCACGAAACAACGATATTATTTCTCTTGGTGATGCTATCAAACGTGGCCTTATCAATCCGAAAAGTGGCACAGCTATCGATCCTCTAACAGGTATACCACTTTCTCTAACTGACGCATTGGATCGTGGCCTAGTTGTTCCAGCCAAACGAAAAATATCTTTACCGGAAGCCATATTCAAAGGATTTTACGATCCAAAAACTGGTCACTTCATTATCCCGGACACCCAAGAAAAATTACCAACCGATCGTGCTATCAAAAAAGGTGTCATCGATACGACCACTGCTATCGTTCGACACGACAGCGGTGATGTGATAACTTTCACCGAAGCTATAGAAAAACTCATAGTAGATCCGAAAACGGGAACTGTGGCTACCGAAAAAGGAAGACGTTTGGATTTCCACGAAGCTTTAGAACGTGGTCTTCTTTTGGAAACTCGTAGACCAATGAGTTTCAGTGAAGCAATCTCTAAAGGTATATTGGATGACAAAACCAACACATTTTTGGATCCACAAAGTGGCACTTATTTGACCATACTCGAAGCCATTCAAAAACATCTGATCGATGCAGATTCCGTAACTGTCAAAGATGTCAGGTCACCATTTGTTAAAACTATGCCGTTGATGGAAGCAATAGAATTGGGATACGTTGATGGAAATACTGGACGCGTTAAAGATCTCAACAGAGGAAACGTTGAAATGTCTTTACGCGATGCTTACGAATCTGGATTGATAATAGACAACAAGGCAGCTGTTTCATTGCAACGAGCTATCCATCAAGGATTATACGACGATAAAACTGGAAAAATTGTTGATCCTGGTACAGGCAGAGCTGTCACGCTTCACGAAGCTATGAGAAAGTGTATAATCGGACCTACCTTGCCTTGTTATTGGGATAAACGATCGGAAAGATTGTTGTCTTTAGCTGAAACTTGTCGTGCCGGGGTGATCGATAGACGTTCGGGAATGTTCAAAGAACCCGGTGCCAATTGTACAGTTACATTATCTCTCGCATTACAACATGGACTTATCGTCGATATTGAAAGCATGGGATTTGGATTATACGAAGCAATACTGATGGACATGTACGACACGTCATCCGGAAAATTCATACATCCTTTGAACAACAAAAAGCTTACATTGGCTGAAGCTATTCAAATCGAAATGATCGATCCGTTAATTTCGATAGTTAAGAATACAAATACCAACAAGTATATTCTATTAGCAGAAGCTATATCTGAAAAAATCATAGACGATATTCGCGGCACGTACAATACCTCGACGATGACAATGAATTTGGAAGATGCCAGGAAAAAAGGTTTCATCGTAACATACAAAACTCCACTTTCTATAGAAGAAGCTGTTAAGTGTGGCTTGTATCGTGGCGACAGTGGGAAATTTGCTAAACCAATAGCCAACGAATTTTACGATTTGGTACAAGCCTTGTCAGCCGAATTGATAGATCCAGATACAACAGCATTGAAGGATGCAACAACGGGACAAATCAAATCTCTGCAAGCTGGTATTGATGATGGAACGATCGATGTTCCCAGAGGAAGAGTACTCGATCCTAAATCCAAACGATCTTACAACATAGACGTTGCATTCGAACGTGGATTATTAGTGACAGTAGAAAAACCATTGACCCTTCAACCCCAAAGATCTTCGTTGGATGAACAGAAGGTTTCACCTAAAGAAGGTAACACACGAGAGTGTACAGTAGAAGAAGCAATCAAATATGAATTAATCGATCCAAACGTGTCTGTCGTAAGAGACCCAAGAACTGGAAGGTTCGTAGTTCTGAAGAAAGCCCTCGACGAAAATATCATCAACCCTTCGGAAAAAGGTACGATGGAGCCGCAAATTGGCAAATTACAAAGCAGGTGCATACGTTTCGGTGAAAACACTGTTTTCCTAATCCCACCTTTATCATTCGAAGAAACATTAGAGAAGGGACACCTATCCTTCGAAACAGGAAAAGTAACAGACCCGAATACCAACGAACAAATAACATTGAAAGAAGCCGTTACACTTGGTATCATTGATCCGGACTCAGCTTTGATAAAAGATGCACAAAAGAAAAAATTAGTTAGATTACCTGAAGCATTTAGGAAAGGAATGATGGAGCCAGAAAAGGGCAATGTTTTAGATACAGAAACATCCAAATTGTATACCCTTGCTAAGGCTGTAGATATCGGTTTAGTTATGACACCCAAACAAGGCTTTACGTTCATCGAAGCTTTAGAATTTGGTCTGTACAATCCAACAACCGGTGGCTACCATGATCCATTTTTACTCACATCGGTGTTAGAAAGAAAGCGCTTGACATTAGCAAGCGCAATAGAGGGGGGTTTAATAGATCCGTCAAGTACGGTTATCAAAGATCCTATTACCGGTAATATTGTAAGTTTGTTGGAAGCTGTAAATAGTGGGAAGGTAGATAGTCTGGCGGGAAGGTTTTTTGAAGATCCAGAGGGAAAGAGTATCGACTTCGTGAAGGCCATGGAACGTGGTTATATTCTCACCGCAGAAGCTAGGGTAAGTCAGATAGCTTTTGATCCTAATCCAATTATAAACAATCATATATATTTTTTTTTCTATTTTTTAAATCCTAATCTTTTATATTAATATTGTAACAACCTAATACATAGCTTGTGCTAGAGGTTAAGGATTGTTGCACTTTTTTATGCTTATCCCCAAAATTCCGGTTGCCATCTCCATTTTGAATTTGATATTTTATATATATATACATACACACATGCACATTGATCGAATTATTCATCATCGTGGTTGTCGATCTTATAGTATTCACCCCCCTTCATTCTTCCCCTGCCCCCTTTATAAACATAATACTCGATGGCATGTAATTTCTTTTTTTTTCATACTTCCCCCCCCCCACAAGCATGGGTTTCATGAATTATATATAATATATTTAATCACAGTTTCACATAATCTAATTATAAAATATAAAATATTTTATATACATAAACCACGATCCAGTTTTGAAATGAAATTTTTTGCATGGATACTCACATCGGAATCATTTATTTATAGAATTTCCCATACGTATCCAAAATTCAATATAATATATATTTTATTTGTTTATTTTAATTATACAAATAATGTTTTATGTCTTTTGTGTATACCTCGAGTGAAATAATGTGGTTTTTCGTTTTTTCTTTATTTTTTTGTTTGTTTTCACAAACATCCTTGACACCCACGCATCATCGTGCTTTGTTTTTAAATCACTTGTCGTGTAACACACTTGGGGATAAATTGAAATTAGGTGAACGATAAAAAGGGATATCGATCATTCTTTTTATAAAAAAATAAATAATAAAAAATAATAGTAGACTAACAAAACAAACGTTTCTTCGAGACTTCCAACAATTTCTTCCATCATTCATCGAACCTCGCGTGATCCGAGGATGCAATTCACAAACCAATGACTTAATCTATATAATAATAATAATAATAATTTATCGAAATCGTTTTTTAATGTTTATAAAAACATATTAAATCCATTAATACCTCCAAATCATCATCTTGTCGCAACAGCAACGCTAATTCGGCCTTTTTATTAAAAAAAAAAAAAGTAAAATAAAATAAACATATATATATATATATTCTAAATAATTTATGAATAATTATCATTTTATTAGTAACATGTGACAATGTAACACATCTCTATATAATTAATTAATTAATTTTTTTTTTAATATATATATATATATATATATATACATACTTTATAAGTATTTAATATTTATATATAAATATTAATAATATGTTCACAATCGAATATTTCATACTACAGAGATTGACGTGAGTTTGATTCAAATGAATGATTCGAAAATGTTTCCGGATCTATCGTTTGTGATTTTAATAAGGCCTAATTAGTATGATTTGTTTATTTTACGATAAAAAAGAAAAAAAAAACAAATTTATTTTTCATTCAATGTAACCCATTCGTCATCACACCAAACCCCATAAGGGTACTTTGAATTTATATGAAATTATACTCGAGCATGGTTTAATAACGAAAGGGTTAATGGTCACCATAAAAAAAAAATACAAAATTCATAACAACTTACACTCGTATCATAATTATGTTTCGAAAACATTTTCCAATCATTTTATAATGCTTCATTAATTATAATTATCTCTATCACATTCTTTGATTTATTTATTTATAAAAGCTTCCAACTAAAATTTATTAAAGTATCGTTGCATTAAAAAAAAAGAAAAGTTAACTGAACGCATTAACGTTTAATTTTTCACAATGAATATTATTATTATAATTTATATTTTCCATTTGAAATCTTATTCGACAATCTTTGAGTTTGAAAAGATTTTCTTTTTTGTGTCTCTCTCTCTCGTTATATTATTATTAACTCAATTAATAATAATAATAATCGTCTCTCTCTCGTATAAGTTCTATTTAATATTTTAATCGTTTAATATTTTTAATAATCTTTATATAATTATGTGTTGTTATTTATTAATTATAATCGTATACTTTAAATGTTATTTTTCCTTTTTTTTCCAGGTGTGTAATATTGTGTTTCATTTGTTTTCTATCTTGAAGTTTCTTTTTCTATAATACATATATTATATAGCACAACATTTAATGGGGAAAACAAAAAAATATGAACAAACCATATCCGCATAATAATTAATACAACATATTGTTATGACATATGTTTATTACATTATTTGCAAATTTAATTTATTACCAAGAATGACCACCACACAACATATCGTGCCATTTTTTATATATATATATTTATTTATTTATATATATAATTTTTTACACTCTATCTTCTCATAATCATCGTTATGCGTTTTAATTTATTTGCTGATCACATCACGAGAAAGAAAAAAAAAATACAAACGAACAAACAATGCAATGCAAAATACTTTGTTTTATTTTTTTTTTTAATATTCGAGGCCAAGCTTCATTATTTCTCGCATAAATTTATTTTCAATTATTATGCTTTTTATAAAAGCCGCATATATTATTTAAAAATCCAATACGTATTAAAAATAAATAAATAATATGCGGCTTCTTCTTCGCAGATAAATTAAAGCTACCATACAAAACTGTTATCTATTATCTACGTTATTATCAGTGTATGTGTGTTTGTGCTTGCATGTGTGAGATATTGTCATAAGCTTCTATTCTATTCTTTACATTTAGCAACTGTCATTGGTAAGATGGCAGTAATTATTTCTGTAACGCAAAAAAAAAACCAAATGTATTCCCCCCTTCCTACTATTCCCTCCTTCTCTTCTCTTCTCTTCTTTTCTTTTCTTTTTAAATAATTTTTTTCCAGTTTATACAAAAATGAGGATTTATAGAACAATTATTTATTTGTATTAATTATTGTCAATTTTGTCTCTTTTTTGTAGCAAGCGGTAGAAGAGAAATACAAATTGTGCGACGAAACGTTGTCGAAATTGTTGCAATGGATATCAGAGGTTGAAGATAAACTTGCTAATCAGGATACAGTTAGAGAAGATATCGATGAATTAAGAAATCAGATAAACGTCATGAAAGTAAGTGAAGGGGAAACAAAATCTTTATAGCTCAATGGGACTTTTTTGATCTTCGTGATTTCATTTTCTATTTTGTTAATAAATTCTGATCAAACGCACCATTTATTTGTAGGAAATCAAAGAGGATTTAGAATCTCATGGTCGTCAAGTTTCATCATGTTTGGATCAAGTTCGTCAAGTTGTTTTAACAGGTAGCGACGTATTGTCAAGCGATGAAGTTTCAACATTGGAAAAAAGTGGTAGATCACTTAAAACCAGATTCGACAAGACTACTGATCGTGCTGACAAATTGGTCAGACGTTTGGTCGGTGCCAGAGATGAATTATGCAAATTCAAGTTGGTATTTTAATCTGATCTGTTCATAATTTTTGTATTCAACAAGAAAAGAAGACATATACAACGTTGATTTATTTTTGTAGGAACGAATTGTCAACATTTACGGTATGGTTGGACAAAGCACGTAGAACTTTGGAAAATAAAGAAAGATCATTGTCGGATTTGAATAAATTAAGTAGCAGCGCTGACACCACTCGTGATTTTATCAGCGACGTTATAGCACATCAAGCTGATCTTAGATTCATAACAATGGCTGCACAAAAATTCGTCGACGAGAGTAAAGAATATTTACAGATATTGAACGACTTTAGAACGAGTTTGCCACAAAGATTACCTCATAAGGAACCAACGGCTAGTCAGGATTCACCGGTTAGACATGAAGTATCAGTTGTTACGACACAGTACAAGGATTTGTTGTCACGTGCCAATCAGTTGTCGGATAGATTGTCTGGTGTTGGTGGAAAGCAACGTGATTATAACGAATCATTGGAAAAAGCTAACGCTTGGTTGAGAGAAGTTGAACCTAAGGTTCATAGAATAATATCAGAAGCTATTGCAGCTGAACCTAAACAGGTTGAAGATCAATTGAACAAAGCTAAAGCATTGAACAACGAGTTCCTTGCTAATGAACGTTTGATAGATGTAGCTAAGAATAGCGTAGATGCTTTATTAAGATCACTCGATGGACAATTGACACCGCATGAAGTTGATGCACTTCAGGATCCGGTTAGGGTTGTCGAAGATAAGTACAAACAACTTAGCGAAGCTTTGCAAGCTAAATGTCAGGAATTGGATACTGCATTGGTACAGTGTCAAGGTGTTCAGGATGCTTTGGATGGTTTAGTTGTTTGGTTGAACAATGCGGAAAGTCAATTCAAGTAAGTTTATCATCATTTCTATCGCGCAATTGTATGTCTCCTATATTAATTATCATATAAATGTTAATTTGTTTTGCTTGAAGGAATCTTCAACGTCCAGCAAGTTTGCAAAAAGAACATTTGGAAGAACAGCAAAGAGAACAACGTTTGTTACAAGCAGATTTAGATAGTCATCGTTTAAGCGTAGATGCCATTGCTGCTAGTGCGCAAGATCTTTTATTGAATTCAAATAACGTACGAGTTGCCAAACGCATCGAGGGTAAACTCAAGGATGTACAAAGTAGATTTGAAAAACTTATGGACAAATCTTTACGACGCGGTGAATTCCTCGACGATGTTGTTCAAGCACTCAACGAATTTCTCGTTGAAACATCCAAATTCGAAAGTTGGTATTCTCATATGGTCGAGTCACTCGAATCCAGAGAATTAAACAAACTCGATGTATCCGAGTACGAAAATAAAATGGCCGAATTGATAGACAAACGGGAAGAACAGAAAGGATATTTCGAGGATCTAATTAGAAACGGAAAGAATCTAGTATCCAAAAAAGATATTACTGAAGCAACAGCGATCAGAGACAAAATCAAAGTACTCGAATCACAATGGAAAGAATTGAACAATCTTCTCGACGAAAAACAAAGATTAAGTAAATCAAGGGCCGAACAATTGTCAGCTTACGAAAAGTTGCGCGATCAAGTAATCGATTGGTTGACGCGTACGGAAAATAAATTGCAGAGATTGGAACCGGTGGCCGTTGATTTGGACAAATTGAAAAAACAAGTTGAGGAATTGAAACCGATACAAAAAGAATATCGCGATTATGGTGGTACCGTTGATAAAATAAATGATCTTGGTATAGCTTATGATAGTTTATTGAAGGAACGTGGTGAAAGTCCAACTCGTCGTCGTGGTAGTACAAGCCCAACCAAAAGACCAGGTAATTATAAATTTGTAAAATAATCATCGTACCACACATGCACACATACATACGCGCGCGCATACATAAACAACACGTCATCTCATTCCGTGGAAGTTAATCAGATGATCATCTTTTTTTTTCAAACATACAACCCTTTATTTTGATCTTTCTTTAACGCGTTTACCTCGTCATCGTCATACTTATCATTTCTGTTTTTTATTTATTTTTTTTTGTAGTACGACGTATGTCACAAGACGGTCGTTCACCATCTCCCACAAAAGGCTACGCCCTACAAAGTCCGGTATCTCCAGGTGGCAGCAGCGGATTTAGCAGCCGACGATCTAGCCAAGATGGTTTCCATTTGGAAGATTTGTCCCCCGTTCAACAACAATTGTCAGAAATCAATAACAGATACGGTTTGTTAGGTGTAAGATTGTCCGATCGTCAAACAGATTTGGATAACGTTAAAGAAGAATTAAGAAAACATTTGGATAATCTGAAAACACTTTCACTATTCTTGGACAAGGTACAAATTTTATATTTTTTTTCCGATATATCGTTTATTCCAGTATTTGATGTGTTGTATGTTTAAGTGTATTTACGACCATATGATTTTTCAGATTCAACGCCAACTACCGAAAGAAAGTATTCCAACGGTGAAAGATGAGGCAGATAAAACAGTGAAACAGATCAAAGTAATCGTCGAAGAAATGTACGAGAAACAATCGTTGTTGGACAGTACAAGAACCCAAGTACGGGATTTGGTTAGACGTAAGAAGGGTACCGATGGTAGCGATAGGTTGAACGACGAAATGGAAGACGTGGCTAGTCGTTGGAAATCAATTTCCGACAGATGCAAGGATAGGATTAAATTTTTGGAAGATATCAAAGATTTTTACGACACATTCGACGGTCTTAACTCGTGGCTCGGTGCAAAGGAAAGAATGTTGGGTGCACTCGGTCCCATATCTTCAGATCCAAGAATGGTTTCTAGTCAAGTTCAACAAGTTCAAGTATTGAGGGAAGAATTTAGAACTCAACAACCGCAATTGGATCATTTGATTCAAGTTGGTGAAAATGTTCTCGCAAGAATATCACCCGATTCACCGGACAATCAAAAGATCGGCCAGAAGTTGCACAATATTTTACAAAGATGGGCTGATCAATTGAGTCGTTTGGACGAACGTGGACAAAGTTTGGGAGATGCTGTTGGTACCAGTCGGGAATTCGATGCAAGTCTTAATCGTCTTCGCGATGCACTGCAAATGATTTCCGACAATCTAGATGATTTACCTCTCGACAAGGATCCGGAAGAACAATTGCGAAAGATTGAAAATTTGGAGAGACAATTGGAAGGACAGAGGCCATTGTTGGCCGACGCTGAAGCAGCTGGTGGACAATTGTGCGAAGTATTAAGCGATCCAGCATCGAAATCCGAGATACATGGTAAATTGACAGCTGTTGGTAAATTGTACGTCAATTTACAGAAGAAATTGGATCATAAGAAAGCTGAAATCGAAGGTAATCTCAGAGATGGTAGACAATTCGAAGCTTCTTGCAGTAAAACGTTGGGTTGGCTTGCCGATGAGCTCGGTAATATGTCGGAAAAATTATTGGTTTCGGCTGATCGTGAAATATTGCAACAACAACTCGATCATCACGAACCAGTTTATCGTAATGTAATGGCTAAAGAATACGAAGTTATAATGTTACTTAACAAAGGACGCGACATAATCAATCGTTCGCAAAAATCTGAAAATCGTTCGTTACAACGAGATCTCGATAAAATGCAATCCCAATGGGATCGTTTGAAAAAAGATACCCTCGACAGACACGTCAAGTTACAAACTTGTGCCGAACATTGTAAAAAGTATTACAGAGCACAGGACCAATTTTTACCATGGTTGAGACAAGCCGAAGATAAGTTGGAAAGCTTGAAACCGGCATCTTTCAAACGCAAAGATATCGAAAAACAATTGAAGGAATTGTCGTCGTTCAGAAACGAAGTTTGGAAGCGTTCGGGTGAATTCGAAAATAACAAAACACTCGGGGAATCTTTCCTCGGTGCTTGCGACATCGATAAAGAAATAGTCAAAAACGAATTGAACGCCATGAAAACAAGATGGGACAAATTGAACAACGGTAAAGTATAGTTTCATTAAATTCAATTACGTCAATTATTCTACCAGCGAGATATAATTGATTACATTTTAATATCCTTAGATCTTTTGGAAAGAACTCAATCCTTGGAGGACACCGCGCGTCATTTGACAGACTTTGTTGAAAATCTTCGTGATTTGAAACACGATTTGCAACGTTGCGAAGACAAATTGGCATCTCACGACGCCCTTGGTGGTGCAGCTAAAGATCCAAAACTTCTCGATAGAATTAAGGTAAATCCAAACAAATATAATAATAGCAAATATTACAACAACAACAATAAAATAATTTTTATTTGATACATTTCATTTATCCTCGCAGAATTTACGAGAAGAAACAGCTAGCTTGAAGAAGCCATTGCAGGGGGTACGAAAACAGGCGAATGATTTGGTAAAGAAAGCTGACGAACAAGGAGTAGATGCAACACATTTGCAGGATGAAGTTGACAACGTAACCGATCGAATCGACGATTTGCAAGCAAAATTAGATGACAGGTGTAACGAATTACAAAGCGCAGCAACTGCCATGGCACAATTCAATGATCACGTTAAGATAATCAGTCAACATATAGGATCTATAGAAAAGGAATTGGATTCGATGAAAGCTCATGGTCGTGAAATTAAAATTGTTCGTGGTCAATTGGAAGATATCAGTAAAATCGTTCACAGAGTTAATAAACTTTTCGACGAAGCTAACGATCTCGAAAGTCTTGGGGAACGTTTGGTCGACAGTGGATTTGCCGCTGATACCGTAGCAACCAGACAACAAATAGAAACTCTTAAACGACAAATTGGAAAGCTCGATGAACGCGCACGTAACAGGGAAGAGGAATTAACGAGCACGTTAAATACCTTGCAAGAATTTTACCAAGCGCTCGGTAACGTCATGGACGAAATTGCCGAAGCCAACGATCAGGTTAGAAAATTCAAGCCAGTCGGTTCGGAAGTTGATTCGATCAAAGCGCAGCAAGAAGATTTCGTGGCACTTAAGATGAACAAGATAGAACCTATTTCTAGCAAAGTTGAATTTTGTAATGCTCTTGGACGAGGACTCGTTCAAACTGCCGGCCGTGACGTTAGCACCACAAATATTGAGAAGGATCTGGACAAAATGAACGATAAATGGAATGATCTACAAGATAGGGTATGCATTTTGTTTGTTTTTTTTTAAGTTAACATGCAGTTTGGTTACATAGTTAAATAATATTCTAATAATTTTCTCATTTTTAGTTGAACGAACGTGACAGAAGATTAGATGTTGGTTTACTCCAATCAGGTAAATTCCAAGAAGCTTTGAACGGTTTGGAAAAATGGTTAACCGATACAGAAGAGATGGTTTCCAATCAAAAACCACCCTCCTCTGATTACAAAGTAGTCAAGGCACAATTACAAGAACAGAAATTCTTGAAGAAGATGTTGATGGATCGTCAAAATTCGATGTCATCTTTATACAACATGGAACAAAAAGTAACAGCCGGTGCTGACACGAAGGAAAGAAAAGTTATCGAGAAACAGATGAAGAATTTAATGGGACGATTTGATAATTTAACCGAAGGTGCCGCGGAAAGGATGGACGCTTTGGAACAAGCTATGACCGTTGCTAAACAATTCCAAGATAAATTGATACCGCTTGCCACGTGGTTGGACAAAACGGAAAAGAAAGTTAGAGAGATGGAATTGGTACCAACCGACGAAGAAAAAATTCAACAACGTATTTCCGAGCATGCTGGACTTCACAGCGACATACTTTCGAAGAAACCGGACTTCAGCGAATTAACTGACATAGCCAGCCAATTGATGGCACTTGTCGGTGAAGATGAAGCAGCTGCATTGGCGGATAAACTGCAAGACGTTGCCGACAGATACGCGGCACTCGTCGAACGTTCGGAAGCACTCGGTGAACTTTTGCAACGTTCGAGACAAGGCCTGAGACATTTGGTTCTAACCTATCAAGATTTGCAAGCCTGGATGGAAGGAATGGAAGTTAGGCTTTCAAAATACAGAGTATTGGCTGTACACACTGAAAAACTTTTACAACAAATGGAAGATTTAGCAGATTTAACCGAAGAAGTATCTACCAGACAAACAGAAGTTGACAGTACAACGGATTCCGGTTTGGAATTGATGAAACACATTTCCAGCGACGAGGCGCTCAGATTGAAAGACAAATTGGATTCGTTGCAACGTCGTTTCAATGATTTGGTTACACGTGGATCAGATCTCCTTAAACATGCTCAGGAAGCGTTACCATTGGTACAACAATTCCATGACAATCATAATCGTCTGATGGATTGGATGCAAGGAGCGGAATCAGCTTTGCAATCTGCCGAGACTCGCGAGGACGAAATCATAAGATTAGAAATGGAAATATCGGAATACAGGCCAGTACTCGATAAAATCAATGCGGTAGGACCACAATTGTGTCAAATATCACCAGGAGAAGGTGCTGCTACTATTGAAGGTCTGGTAACTCGAGACAACAGAAGATTCGATGCGATTGCTGAACAAATTCAAAGGAAAGCCGAAAGAATTCAATTGAGTAAGCAACGATCTTTGGAAGTGATCGGGGACATCGATGATCTCCTAGATTGGTTCAGAGAAGTTGATAATCAATTGCGCGAAGCCGAACCACCTAGTAGCGAGCCTGAGATAATAAGAGTACAATTGAAGGAACACAAGGCCTTGAACGATGACATATCCAGTCAAAAAGGTCGCGTTCGCGATGTCATTTCGACAGCTAAAAAAGTAATCCGTGAAAATGCGCATCACGAGGACACGTCAACGATACGTGACAAAATGGAAGAATTACGCGAAACGATGGAACTTGTATCGGGTCTTTCCTCTGACAGATTGGGTGCTTTGGAACAAGCGTTACCATTGGCTGAACATCTTCGCGACACTCACGCAGGTCTTGTCAGTTGGTTGGAAGAAGCTGAACATCAAGTTGCCATGTTACCGATGCCTGCTTTGAGACCTGATTTGATAGCAGCCCAACAAGACAAAAATGAAATTCTCATACAGAGTATCAACGAGCACAAACCATTGGTTGAGAAATTGAATAAGACTGGCGAAGCTTTAACTAAATTATGCAACGAGGAGGAAGGTTCGAAAGTTCAGGATATCGTGGACAACGATAATGCACGTTATGCGGCATTGAGAGCGGAACTTAGGGGTCGGCAACAAACTTTGGAACAAGCTTTGCAAGAATCATCGCAATTTTCCGACAAATTGGAAGGTATGTTACGTGCTTTGACGTCGACCGCTGATCAAGTGCACGGTGCTGAACCGGTTAGTGCACACCCACCACGATTACGGGATCAAATGGAAGAGAATGCTGCATTGGCCGAGGATCTTGCTCAAAGATCGGAAGCTTATGCTGCTGTTAGGAAAGCTGCTGACGATGTTATCAGTAAAGCAGGTAACAGGGCAGATCCTGCGGTCAAAGACATCAAACGTAAACTCGACAGGTTGAATCAATTATGGACGGACGTGCAAAGATCGACTACGGAACGTGGCCACACCTTGGACGACACATTGTCGATCGCAGAAAAGTTCTGGTCGGAATTGAACGGTGTCATGTCAACATTGAGAGAATTGCAAGATGCATTAGCGGGACAAGCACCACCGGCGGCTCAACCAGCTGCCATACAACAGCAACAAGTCGCGTTGCAAGAAATACGACAGGAAATTGATCAAACGAAACCCGACGTTGAACAAGTCAGAGCATCCGGTCACGAATTGATGGGATTGTGCGGTGAACCGGACAAACCGGAAGTACGAAAACACATCGAAGATTTGGATCAAGCCTGGGACAACGTTACCGCCCTTTACGCTAGACGCGAGGAAAACCTGATCGACGCCATGGAAAAAGCCATGGAGTTCCACGAAACACTACAGAACCTTTTAGAATTCTTACAGGAAGCCGAGGATAGATTCGCCGACATGGGACCGCTCGGTAGCGACATCGACGAAGTTAAAACTCAGATCAAACAATTGGCTAATTTCAAAGCTGAGGTTGATCCCCACATGGTGAAGGTCGAAGCATTGAACAGGTAAGACTCTTTGATCTTTCCTAAAGTTGGATTTACTCGAACTTTTTTTTACTATTTTTTTCTTATTTTTTACTCTATTCTATGTTTTTTTTTCTTTTTGTTTCTTTGGAACAATGTCGGATAACAATTATTGCATTTACAAAGAGTTCAGTGCATCCGCATTGTCCCCTTTGTGAGATTTCTTGGTTTTCCTTTGTTTATTTTTTTCTTCTCTCTTTTTTTTGTTCATTATTTTTGGAAGATTATTGAGAGAGAAAACCTCTGAGTCAAACAAACTTTAATTCTAATCCCAACATTTTTGTTTTTTCCGTGCCGGTTCCCGAACATAGGAGTCTGACAAGGCAAGTCAACCTCTCTCTCTCTCTCTCTCTCTCTTTCTTTCTCTCTTTCTCTTTCTTATATTCTATGTTATTACTGTAGTTAGAGCATGGCTTAACACATACTTTTAAAAAAGTAACTTCATTATTGATCGAAATAACAGATCTTTTATTTTTTTTTTCTTACTTTAACCCATTGATTGATTATTGTATGAAACAAAGTTAACGCGTTTTTAATTTTGAGTTACCCAAAAGTGTATTGACTTTTTGTAATTTCATTTGATTGGAACCGTTCTCCTCCTCCTCGTTTAGTTCGCATGCAACAGGTGTGAAGTTAAAATCAAATTAAACAAATCAATATCCATACATGAACAACGTGAGCAAACAATTAAACAATAAAACCAACAACCCCTGTAAACTGGATAGTATTACTGATTTCTAATGTTACGTTTGTATCCATTAATCTTACCAGTAGTTATTTTTTTGTATGTTGTTTTCTTGTTAGCAGGATATTCTCATTTACAAGTTCCCCCCAACCCCCAAACCCCTCTACTCTGATCCCAGTAGGTGTAGCCTTGAAAATTTGTCTGGCTAGAATCCACAGTACTCTAAATATCATATTAAAATTCTAATATAGTTAACTGTACAAAAACACCTCTAACTTTGATCAAATTTCATTGAATTTAGGCAAGCTGCTGAGTTGACTGAAAGAACGTCGTCTGAACAAGCGGCAGCTATCAAGGAACCACTCGGTGCTGTTAACAAACGTTGGGACGGATTGCTGAGAGGTGTCGTCGAGAGACAACGACTTTTGGAAAATGCGTTGTTACGATTGGGACAATTCCAACACGCGTTGGACGAGTTGTTAGTTTGGATCGATAAAACCGATAGAACGTTGGATAATTTGAAAGCGGTAGCTGGTGATCCTCAAGTTATCGAAGTTGAATTAGCTAAATTGAAGGTTTTGGTGAACGATATTCAAGCCCATCAAACGAGCGTTGACACATTGAACGATGCCGGAAGACAATTGATCGAAGATGGCAAAGGTACGGCTGAGGCATCGACTACCGCTGAAAAATTGGGCACGTTGAATCGTCGCTGGAGAGATTTGTTGCAACGTGCAGCAGATCGGCAAAGAGAATTGGAGGACGCCTTGAGAGAAGCCCAATCGTTCACTGCTGAGATACAAGATTTGTTATCGTGGTTGGGTGACGTTGACAATATGATCGTAGCTTCGAAACCTGTTGGCGGTTTACCGGAAACAGCGTCGGAACAATTGGAACGTTTTATGGAGATTTACAACGAATTGGAACAGAATAGGCCAAAAGTGGAAACCGTTTTACAACAGGGACAGGAATACATGAAACGTGCCGATGCTAGCAGCGCTGGTGGTCTCAATCATAATCTGAGAACTTTGAAACAAAGGTGGGATAACGTAACTGCTCGTGCCAGTGATAAAAAAATCAAATTGGAGATAGCTTTGAAGGAAGCTACCGAATTCCATGACGCTTTGCAAGCGTTCGTAGATTGGCTGACGAATGCGGAAAAGATTTTGACGAATCTCAAACCTGTATCGAGAGTTATGGAAACGATATTGGCTCAAATAGAAGAACACAAACAATTTCAAAAAGATGTTGGGGTTCACAGAGAAACTATGTTGAATTTGGATAAGAAGGGGACCCATTTGAAATATTTTTCACAAAAACAGGACGTCATACTTATTAAGAATTTATTAATAAGCGTTCAACACAGGTGGGAACGTGTTGTTTCGAAATCAGCTGAGAGAACTCGTGCGTTGGATCACGGTTACAAAGAAGCAAGAGAGTTTCACGACGCATGGTCGAATTTGCTTAATTGGTTGGACGAAACTGAGAAAACTTTGGATGAGGTTGCTGCCGATGGTCTTGGTGGAAACGATCCGGAAAAAATCAAATCGCGTTTGAACAAACATCGGGAAATTCAAAAAGCATTGAGCGCCAAACAAGGCACCTACGATACTACCATGAAAAATGGTAAAACGTTGAAAGACAAAGCACCGAAAGCTGACGAGTCCGCGTTGAAAGAATTGTTGAACGAATTGAAGAACAAATGGACAACCGTGTGTTCTAAGTGCGTCGACAGGCAGAGAAAATTAGAGGAAGCTTTGTTGTTCTCGGGACAATTCAAAGATGCCATTCAAGCTCTTCTCGATTGGTTAGGCAAAATGGAAAAGAATTTATCCAACACCGGACCGTTGCACGGTGACTTGGACACCGTTACGAATCTCGTTGAACAACACAAAACTTTCGAAAAGGATTTGGAATCGCGCAAATATCAAATGGAATCCGTCATCAAAACTGGTTACGAATTGGAATCCAAAGCTTCGGTTGAAGACGCTTCATTGATTAAATCGCAATTGTACGAACTCAGCACGTTGTGGGACACCGTGACTGATCTGTCGTTAAAGAAATCTGAAAGATTGGAGGAAGCGATAAGAGAAGCCGAACGTTTACACAAAGCTGTACACGTTTTGCTCGAATGGTTGAGCGACGCCGAAATGAAACTCAGATTCGCTGGACAATTACCGGAAGACGAACAAGAAAGTAGAAACCAATTGATGGAACATGAAAAGTTCCTTCGGGAATTGAAATCTAAGGAAGTAGAAAAGGACAATACTTTGGAATTGGCACACGTTATTTTGGGAAAAGCTCATCCCGATGGTGCTGCTGTTATCAAACATTGGATTACAATTATCCAATCCAGGTGGGAGGAAGTTTCTATTTGGGCTCAACAAAGAAATCAGAGGCTCGAAAATCACATGCGTGGTCTACAAGTAAATCAATCGAACATTTTTTAATTTATTCATTTATTCATTAACGAGAATATTATTATTTATATTCGTTTATATATGTTTTGTAGGATCTGGACAATCTTTTAGAAGAATTGTTGGCCTGGTTGGAAGGATTGGCAAACACATTGAACACTCTCGAAAGTGAACCACTCCCTGACGATCGTTCTACTCTCGAAATGCTCATCGCTGATCACAGAGAATTTATGGAAAATGCTAGCAGAAGGCAGAACGAAGTTGATCGCGTTTGCAAAGCTAGACAAATCAAAGCTGCGAAGGAAGGACGAAAAGTACCAAAAGCTAAATCACCCGCACCTGTGTGAGTATAATTTAAAGTGTAATCATTTTTCAATCGTGTACATTCAAAACGACGTCCGTGTTTTATTTTAATATCATTTCAAATCGATCTCCTCACGTTATTTAAAAGAAAAAACAAAAGAATCATTTATCGTGCTTATCAATCGGTTAGCATAATACTAGGATCGTTATTTTATTGATCAATCATTTTCAATTAACTGAAATTAAATCATTAATTTAAATTAGATTACATATTGTTTTTTTTTCTTCTTTTTTTTTATAGAGATAGTATCAAATTAATCTTGCTTTATATGTATTTTAACAATAATCAAAAAAAATTGCAGCTTGAATTACGTTCGATTAGATGGAAGACAATTTTTGTTACGAACGTTTTTTTAATTTATGTTTTTTGGCACAGAAATATATATATATCGCACGTGTTGTTTTTTGTATTTTTATTTTATTTTTTATATTTTATGTACGAATCTTTTTTTTAATGTTTATGTTCTTTTGCTTGTATATCATTTGTAACTTGTGTACGTTTTTGCATGTTATTTTAATATTTCGGACAGCAGTAAAGAACAATACCAAGATGTGGAACAGGAACAGCCTCCTTCCAGAAAGCAAAGGTATACTTTTCAAATTCAAAAGAGAATTACGTAATTTCTATTTATTTCGTCGATAAAATCGCATGGAATATACCACCTGGCGCCATCTCAAGCATATTCCTAGAAACTACTCGTACTTTTTGTCGGTATAGTAGAAAATTACTCGATGTCGGTATGATAGAAAAATATCTAATGTCGATAAGTCGGTAACTGATGTTCGACAAGTTTCTAGGAACATTCTTCAGATGGCGTTGCAAGTCAAAGGCTAAAAAAATTAATTTAAAAAATAATTTCTATAACAAATATCGATAATAATTACATCTTTCATAGAAATAGTGATTCAGCTTTTTATAAATTATCGTATAATTTGTTTTATTTATTCATTTATTAATTAGCATTATTGTTCTGAATGTAAAGCTTGGAATTAATTAGTCGTAAAAAAAATATATATATATATTTATATTTAATTTTACAACTATATTATCTTTCGCATGTGGTTTTTAAATTAAATGGTCGCTGTATATTTTTGGCTAATGTAAATTAACATAAAACACGTAGGAACATTAACAAACACTTTAGTCTCACAAAATTAAATGTATTTCTGAAATATTAAAAAAAGGTACACACAAAATCTGAACTCGGGTGAGAAAGGTGAAGACGAAAGAAGAATCTCGAATCAATTCCTTACTAACCACTTATGCATCTTTGTTTAAGTAATGTTATTAACAAATTTACTAACATAATACGTAGTCAATATTTTCACTAATCTTTCACTATTTGTGTTCAATTAATTTTACAACAAAAAAGGAAAACAAGTAAAACAAAAATCAAATTGGTCAACTAATACATACATTTTTCAAACTCATCCATTGACGTAATTTTACACATAAAATTAAATACATACATACATGTATATTCGCATAATCGCACCGTATTCTTACCCATACAATTTGTATATAGCTCACCACATATTTAAAAGATACACACACCATTTTCTTTTTCTTTTTTTTTTCTTATTCATACCATACACTTGTAATTACCAAAAAAGAAAAATAGTAAAAATCGTATAGTAATCATTAAAAAAAAAAAGATAAAACACTGCATTGAGACGCAGAATAAATTGAAAAGGAAAATCAGAAGCCTCCTACGTGTAAGGTCAAGTAGAGAGTGTTTTGAGTGACGTGAGGCATGTTCTTGTTTAGCCGAGCCAGCCCGGGTCGTGAGAGGACGCCAGATCTTTCATTGCCACACATTGGTCCACGTTTCCCACCGAAAGGAAGGTGCGTGCGTTTCGGACACATTTTGTTTCCTTGTTCCTTTTTTCTTTTTTTTTTTATTTCTTTTGAGGAAAAAAACACAGTATCGTTTATCAATGATGAACCCCCCACCCCCTATAGAAATCCTACTATTTGATTTAACACTTTTACCCCCCGTTCTTAATTTGTTCTATTTTTTTTCTAATATTTAATCTTCTCTTTTATTTTGTTTATTTATATTTAATTTTGTTCCGTTTCTTTTTTTTTTCTTACACGTTTATTTTCAATGTTCTTCATTCGTTACGTCAGGGGTGGTGTATCCGTTAAACTGTGCCGTTTGAAAAAAAAAAAAATGGAAATTTGTATTACCCGATAGAAATCAAATGAAAACAATTTATCACGATACTATTTATGATATATATATTTAAACATTTTGTTGTTAAACATTTTTTGGTTAATTTTATCTTTTTTTTCTTCCCTTTTTTTTTTCCTTTTATTCTCGTAAGCAGCAAAGGGGCAGAACCAGAGTTCCGTAGTCCAAGGGTGAAACTTTTATGGGACAGGTGGCGTCACGTTTGGATGTTGGCGTGGGAACGTCAACGTCGTTTACAAGACAAATACAATTACATTCAAGAATTAGATCGCGTTGCTAATTTCAGTTGGGAAGATTGGCGCAAGAGGGTAAATAACTAATTATTTTATAATAATAATAATAATAAAAAAAAAAAAAGAAAATTCATATAGATCATACTAATGCATACAAAATAATATTTTATTACCTTTTTACAGTTCCTCAAGTTTATGAATCATAAAAAATCAAGACTGACAGATCTGTTCAGAAAAATGGATAAAAATAATGACGGTCTTATACCCCGTGAAGATTTCATTCAAGGAATAATGAACACCAGTTAGTATAATACCATTTACTTTTCTAAACTTTCCTCCCCCCCTATCCCCCTTCCGTGTGCTTCGCAACAACAGGTGAGACTCGTGGTAAAAAATTGGGGCACCCAAAAACAATAGGCACGAGCCTGACTGAATCGTTTCTTGATATTTTTTCTAACTTTAATTACTTAAAATTATTATTATTATTATTATTATGTTCATTATTAATATTTGATTTAATGAGAAATTATTTATATTGAATTTACGAATTTAATTGAATTTAATTGAATTTAATTGAACTGAATTTGTTTTATTTTTTCCATAGAATTTGAAACGTCCCGATTGGAGATGGGTGCAGTCGCTGATTTGTTCGATCGTCATGGTGAAGGTTTGATTGATTGGAAAGAATTCATAGCTGCGTTGAGACCTGATTGGGAAGAACGTCGTACTTACAATGACACCGATAAAATACACGACGAGGTTAAACGATTGGTCATGTTGTGCACCTGTCGACAAAAGTTCAGAGTTTTCCAAGTTGGGGAAGGAAAATACAGGGTGAGTTTTATTGAAAAATAATTTTACAGGATTTTTACGTACTCAACATAACATTTATTGATTATTTATTTATTATTATTATTATATTTTAATTATTATTAATTATATAGTTATTATTTATTATTAATATTATATAATATATATATTAAAATTCATTGATTATTTATTTATTATTAATATTATAAATTATTATATTATATTAAAATTCATTGATTATTTATTTATTATTATTATTATTATATAATTATTTAATTATTATTAATTATATAATTATTATTTATTTATTATATGAGCATAAAATTTATGAAAAATATTGAAAAGTTGATTGAAAGTCGAACAAAAATGTTAATATTTATTTTATTATGGTATATGAATTTAACAATAATTTACAACAATAACATATATATAATAATAATAATAATAAAATAATAAATTATTATTAAATCATTTCTCGAATTTATATGATATATAATATATTATATAATTAATTATAATTGCGAATTATAAATGTGTATATTTAAATTAATTAATATTTTTTATATTGTATATTATTTGTTGTTTGTTTGTACAGTTCGGTGACAGTCAAAAGCTACGTCTAGTCAGGATTTTAAGATCCACGGTGATGGTTAGAGTTGGTGGTGGTTGGGTAGCCCTAGACGAATTCTTATTGAAAAATGATCCATGTCGCGGTAAGTACTCACATTTATTTATTATTCATTTATTTGCAATGAAATAATATTAGACAACAAATTTTCGGGTTAAGGTTTAAGTTACGTTAAAACACACTACAGAATACAATTTATTAAAATATTGAAATACGAAAATTATTTATTAAAAAGATACGATTTTACCTTAACCCGAAAATATATAAAAAAAAAAAATAAATAACATTTAAGACGATCCAAAAGTTAGGTAACGAAAAATAAAAAGAAAATCGTATGAAAAATCCGTAAGAGAGAAAAATTCTAAATTATTATTATATATATAAATTAACGAGAGAAAAATTCATTTGATATGAATTAATATTTAACAAAAAATTTATTATTGAATATTACTAAAAAAAAATTAATAATAATAATAACATTGCGTGTATATATTAATTTTTATATCATAATTATTAAAGTACGATATTTTATATGCCTGATTTTTACAAATAACACGCGTGATGATTTTAAAAAAACAAAAATAGAAAATAGAAAATTAATTAATTAATTAATTAATTAGCATTAGAGGTTTAGATAAATTAACACTAAAAAAAAAAAAAAGAAAAGAAAAGAAATCCGTCCAATATATTCTCACAAACGTTTCTTCTATTCCTTCCTCTCTTCTAATCATCCTTCCGAGGCAGCTAACGTGTCTTTTAATTTTGTATGTTTATTATTTAATTATTTGTTCTTTGTGCGAGATATGTGATCATTAATAATTAATTAATTTCATTAATTATATCTCGTTATTAAATGTTAATTAATATAATCATTTGCGCATATGTTTTTTTCCTTATTTTTAATAATTATTCGTTTACAATTAATAACGCCAATTAAAATTCTAATTCATTTTTTTAATTGTCTGATTGTTTTTTTTCGCTTTATTATTATTATTTAGAATTAATTTTTTTATTCAAAATAAAATCATCATCTTGCATAACAAAATTGCACTTTGCGAATCAATTTTTTTTTTTTTACTAAAATTACCAATGAAAATTGTGCAAGTACATTTTTTTATTAACAAATTATAATCCGTCAGTAACAATATTTAAAAAAAAAAGAATCAGACCAATCAGTTTTTCTCGCAACGAGCCCACCAATTTACCAAAACAACAAAACCCCCCCGAACCTTTGAACAATGTTAAATAATCATAATTGCGTTTGTGTGTGTATGATCTCAACTCCTGAGGTACGAAAACGTTGTGATTAATCGCATAATTAATTAATAAACAAAATCTGTTTTTTTTTTTTAATAATAATAATAATAATAATAATACAATGTGTGTGCAAAATGGGGGACGAGTGAAAGTACGTGTGTGTCCGCTGACATTTTTTTTTCCTTTGCTTAGCTGGTTGCTAAATTAATCTAACAAATATATTTATAATAAAAAAGAAACAAAAAAAAAAGAGAATTATTATCTCATAATTTATTATAAATATATTATATTATTTTAAAAAGGGTATCATATGGTTTGAGGGTGTTTTTTTATTTTTCTTGGGGGCTTTCAATTGTTGTTTCAAATGTTGCAATTAATATAGCGATCATTATTATTTCAGAAAAAAAATTATTATCTTATCGATTTAAATGAAATTTTATTTCAATTATATAATCTTCTAAATAATATATCAATTTATCTCGAATTATATATCCGTATTATCGAAAAATATAATTTCATGAGTGCTAATATGTTGTACGCGTTAATGTTCCCATAAAAAAAAAGAAAAAAAAAGGTTTTTTAATATAAATTAAATTAATTTTCTGAAATAATAATACGATCTTTTAAAGATTGTAGATAAAAGGTATATAAGTAGATAAATTAAATAATAATTCCAAATACTAATATAAAATAACTTAATCCTAATCCCATCCATATTCTTTCCTTGTTCCATTTTTCTCTCTTTCTCTCTCTCTTTAAAAACACATTTCCAAATATTCCAAATCGTTGCAATATTTTGTGTATCTCTCTTTCTCTCTCTCTCTTTTTTTTCTCTCTCTCTCTCTCTCTCTCTCTCTCTCCTTTTCTTTATTTATGGTATATTTATATATACATCATTTTGATTCCCAAATTATTTTTTAATCTAAATACCATTCCCCATAATGGTTTCGTATTTTTCTTTTTTTTGATCGAATCGTAATTTTATATGTGTTGCATGGTATTTTTTAATCTCTCGTAAACGATATTGATTGATTGATTGATTGATTGATTGATTGATTGATTGATTGAAAAACAAACCAATTAAACAAAAAAAATAACAAAATTATGCATAATTATCGTTAATGCGTTAAGTTTTTCTAATGCCAATACCGGATCCTAACAAACCGGAACAACATGAGGGCTGGTGTCCGCGCGGTGAGGACTTTTTTACATGCACAAACAAACATATTCATGGTCTATGTATTTTAATTAGGTGTTAATTAACTATAGCAATTCCCTTTGTATTATATTTATTTTTTTTACAACAAATTTTACTTTCTAATATTCAGTTTACTTACAAATCCGTGCAATTTTTTTGTCAAACAATAAAAACTTAGCCATTGCATTGGCAAACTTGATTTTTTATTTAGGTTTTTTTTTTTTTTTTTTGTTAAATAATGTAAAAATGAATTATTCGATGTATATTAAAAAAAAAAACAAACACCAAGAAGATTATACCATGAAATTGATTTTCCCCCGTGTAGTGTGCATGAGACGTGTGCATTTTTTCTATCCTATGTTTGTTATATTGTAAATATGTACATAAAATATTTAATATCGAGCCCGCCTAATTTTG
>NW_025113086.1:2817147-2818785 GCF_010416935.1 Polistes fuscatus | reverse complement strand
TTTATTTATTTATTTTGCCATGTTATATAATCGAAATTATTTGCCATCGATAGAAATTATTGTTTTTGTTTCTTTTTTTTTTTAATAATTTTATAATTGAAACAATTACACTCGCGTACACGTATTCAATTTATTATTTAATACTAAACGTATGTTATTGTAAGAACAATTTTTCTTTTTCCAAATTTTCATTTAAATTTTGTAATCAATTTTAATTTTGTTTTTATTAATTATGCTTTCCAAAGGAAAAAAAAAAACGACAAACTATAAAAATAAATAAACCGTATAACTAGAGAGAGAGGGGGTAATAATCAAATATTCGTAAGAAGAAGAAGAAAGACCGTATTTATAAAGTAACAACGCATATTTTAGTTTATTGGGCTAAACGACGATTGAAAATCGCATAATAGGAAGAAATGTGGCCCCGGTAGCATGATAGATAAATAGGTGCGGGTCGCAATTAGGTTTTTATTATTATAGCGTGCACACTGAACGACCGAGCCTGTGTAAGGGGACTGTGCTGCTACTACGAAAACGCAGTGAATACAATATGGCCGCCATAGATACTGTATAGATAATCCAGATGAATAAATAAATAAATAAATGAACAGGAGAAAAGAAATTTAATTGCGTTAATCGATCAATCGAAAAAGAAAAAAGAAAAGTGTGTAAATAAATATTGTAAATTATTAATAACAAATTAATAAAGTATAGAATAAATGGGGAAATAAATGAAAGATAACCTATAAATACAAAAAATCGAATGAATTTCGAATATAAATTATTTACAATTGATGCTTAATGTTTTAACAAATTTATCTAATGTATAAAATTAGTTGAAATAATTTAGATAAAATGATTAAAAGATGAAATATCTCTCAGTGACATACATATATATAAATAAATGAATTATTGACAAATTGCAGTAGAATTAAATCTGATCTATCATAAAATCAAAATACTTAGAACAAAAGAAACTATTTTTTAACAAAATTCGCGATGAATTTTATTTAACAAAGATGAATAAATAATTGATAGAAAGTATCGAAGATATTGGGAAGAAAAATAATCTCGATTAGATCTCGATCGGATGACAACAACACATTTCAATGATGAAAGTAAATACACGAGTTTTGTTCTCTTTTTTTCTTTTTCTAATTGTCGACGATGATATCGATATACAATGTATAAATATTTTCGAATTAGAACGATTATTTTTATCGAATGATGTGGGGTGGGCTATGAGGGGGGGGCTAGGGGTGGGGGTGGTAGAGTAAACAAAACGAACCGTGAAATGATCCTATTGAGAAACATATACGTTTTGAAATTCGTACACAATTTCATGTTTCGTATTCGGCTCGGTTGATTATCGACGAATTGTTATTGTTTACCCATACACATACATACACATGTATATATATATTCATAATAATTAATTATATAATAAAATGATCAGAATAAAATAAAATAATCATGATAATATTGTGTATTTGATATATCATCGCATTATTGCAATCAAATGATTAATAATACATGTATACTTTTATTTTCATGTATACACATATAATTAAAATGTAATTACAATAAAATGTTTAACGTTTTATTCGATTAAATGAATCGATATTATTATTATTATTA
>NW_025113086.1:2814893-2817047 GCF_010416935.1 Polistes fuscatus | reverse complement strand
GGGAAAGGGGAGGTACCTCCTCTTTCCTTCAAATCGTGATCAAGTGAGTGAAAGAGAGGGAAGATGTGTGTGACTCTTTTAAAAGAATAAAAAGAGAAATAAAACGAGTAGAAATGAAAGAAAGGGAAAAGTATATAAGACGTGAGTCAGAAAAAGAGGGATAGAAAAGAAATAAGAAGGAGAAGAAGTAAGACAGCAACCCTATCTTTTCGAATATTCATCTCAAGCTGTTACTATATATGTTAAGGATGTAATTCAAGAATGTTAACTAACTGTCGTGTCTTTATTCTTAGATCGTGTCATTGAAATATTTTGTCAAATATTACTTTTTTTTTCTAATTATAGATGAAATTAATAATAGATAGGAAAATGTGCTTGTTCGTGAATAGGGAAATAAAATTATGAAAGTTGGAAATAAATATATTTGTTTTTTTTCCTTTTTTTTTTTTAGATTTTAAAATAAAAAAATAAAATAGAAAGAAAGATAAAGGAGGAGGAGTTTGATCGGGGAAAAAAATGTACGGGGTGTCTCATTTGAATCGATCCATTTGAATAATTTTCGAAATTGTTCGATGTCCGAACAAAAAATGTGAGTGTTTTAGACAAAATTTGAGCAATTTAATGAAATTTAAATAATTATGTATTATTTAATATATAAAATATAAATATAATATATAAAATATAAATGAAATTTAATATATTTATAATTAAATAATTGATTATAATATTTAAATTTTTTATTTAATTTATTATAATATTTATATTTTATTTATATTAAATAATTATATATTATTTAATATATTAAATTAATAAAATTTCTTATATTCGTACAATAACGAACAAAATAATCCTAATCATATTGCATAGGTATACAAATAAATATTGTTATTGTACGGATGCGTCATTAACGCCCTTGAATTCACGCTTAATTATTATTGCGCATCAGTTGCGTACACGTATTTAACCTCACCGATGCTAATTACTCGAATAGAAAGAGATGCATTGTATTACACATTCGCAGATAAACTGTGTTAAAGAGTGAGAGAGATAGATAGAAAAAAAGAAAGTATGAATACAAGTATTTGTATATGTGTATGTGTGTGTATATTAATGAATCAGAAAGAAAAAGATAAAGATAAGTATAAAGATAACTAATGCATTCTCAGAATAATTTTTAGTCTTAAATTTTTGTTTCATCACTATGACGTGATCATTATTAAAATTGTATACGTGTAAGTATAGTCATACTTAAAAAGTGATACAAGAAAATATACCTGTTTTATAATAGTGAATGATTCTATTTGATAGTGATTCATTACTTTTGTATTTTCTATTTTCTATCCCGTTCAATTTAATTCTTTTTTAATTTCTTTTTTTTCTCTCTCTCTCTTTTTCTCTTTCAATCTGTCAAATAATTTTTGGAAAATTTTCTACTCCATTTTTTCTCATTAGTTTATTAATCTTCGATCATTTCGAAACCATTTGAAATAATTCATCGTTGGAAAATAATGTTTTTAACTAGGTTTCGTTAGAAATTGATTATTCAATGATATGCGTTGTAACAAAGTGTAATGTTTTGTTTTTTATCGTTGGAAAAAAACCTAACGTTAAAATATATATAAATTATTTAGCCGACGTTACATTAGATCTCAAAAATTTAAATTACCGCCGATGACTATGGCAATTTGAATCAGACGAATACGTAATATAATTTACATTGATTATATTCCTAAGTATATATATTTTTTTTCAATCAAAGTCGTAAACAACCGTACTCGATAACGAGTTAACCGATATTATTATCGATCTAAATCGAATAAAAAATTCAAATTTTTCTAATTCGTTATTTGAATTCAAGTAAATGAAAATCTTTTCCCAACCGTTAATTCCATTAACAAATCTAATCGAAATTAGAAATAATCGTAGATTTCAAATGAAACAAATAGAGATGATCGATAAATGATCAACGCGAAATAGAGAATTCCATTGGATAGAAATTTTTTAATCAACGTCATAAACGTTAACGGTAATTGTTACTTAATCTAAATTTCAATTAAATCAAAATCGCAAATTCTTAAGTCGCATAATGAAATTAAAAAACAAAAACATCCAATAAAAGAATAGATAAAATAAACGAAAAAAAAAAAAAAAAAA
>NW_025113086.1:2812288-2814793 GCF_010416935.1 Polistes fuscatus | reverse complement strand
ATACAAAAAAAATATACTTTACTATAATATTATGAATTTAAAATCGTTGCTAAAATTACTATTATATACTTTTCTCTTTTATATTACAAAAATTGAAAAAAAAAAAAACAAAAAAAAAAATACTACAATTCTCTGATCTAAATTTTAAATCTTTTTTAAACAACTATCATTGTACTTTTAAACTTCTCTGTCTCTGTCTCTGTCTTTCTATTTCTCTATCTCTTTCTTTCTGTTTTATTCTGTAAAAAAAAAACAACTAAAAAAAAACTCTCTTTGGCACCTCCTCTCATAAACCCGGCATTATTCCCATAACGCCTTCCTTCTAACTGCGTGCACGCAATACACTGTAGCCAAGGGAAGAACGAATATCGAGCTGAGGGAGCAATTCATATTGGCGGATGGTGTCAGCCAGACAATGACAGCATTCAGATCGAAGCCAAGTCCAACGTCGACACTTCAACGTACACAAATGTCCACACCTGGACCCATCACCAAGGTAATGTCATCCAGTATGGTGAGCACTATCACATCAAAAACATACACACACACACATATACACATACTTTCCCTACGAAGAACAAAAATTATCTGACCAAAGTATCCTCATCGCTATGACAGATCTCTAAATGAAAGATAATTAACATGAATAATATTCTTTCCATTCTTTCCTATGAATACCTTCTTTTTATTTTTTCGTTTCTTTCAATTCGAGGATTCTTTGTCGACTATTTTTTTCTTTTTAACTATTCGTATTTTATTTTATATTTTGATTATGTTATTTTATTTTATTATATCGACATGGTTCATTGATAATCCTTGCTTTGTTATACTCGCTCTATTTTCTTGTCTGTTGTTTTCGTCATTCTTGTACGATCCTAAAAAAGAACTTGATTTATATGCCTTGACGTATTAGTAGTTCATTTTTAGGATCGACAACAATTTCCATTGATTTTCATTTATTCATTTATTCATTCATTCGATCATCGCTTCATTCATAATCATACATATACGTATATATTTGTGTATATTTTATTATATGGGAAATATGGTATATAATAATTCATGCATGATCAATTATCGGATTCCATGGACACCATAAATCATCGCACCGGTGAGTACCCTAGATTATCTCGTGGCAAAAGAAAAATTATAAGAAATTAGGATATATATATAATATGAAATGAAAAGGTGAATTATTATATTTACAATTTGTTGTTTTGTTTGCATGAGCATGCGAAGGTTGACGAAAGGATTATTTTAGGTTTGTAGTATTCGCTGATATAGAAAATAGTCGCTTTTATCACTATCTCTCTATTTATTTGATACAAATTTTTGGATAAAAAGAGGCATTGGTGAACGCCTTGTGTGATAGTCCATCGTTGATAGCTTTGGTAAGCAATTTGTTTTGTATTGATAGCAAAAGCGAAAGCAAATAAAAAAAAAAAAAATTAAATAAATCAAATTATATATATTTATATATATATTTAAAATGTGAATAAGAATATTTTAAATAATATATACATATATATATATTTATCATATATATTTAATATTTACCCATTCGACGCATCAGCACCTCAGGAGATGTGATTTCAAGATTTTATTTTATTTAAAAATATAAATTTGTTATTGTATATATATAATCTCATAGGAAATGTATAACGCCACCTGAAGAAGATTTCTAGAAACTACAATGGTAAAGAAGAACTAGAATGGTAAAGAAGATGTTGGTAAAAAAGTGAGTTCTGTTGGTAACAAAGTGAGTTCTGGCGAGTAGTTTCTAGGAATATGCTTCAGATAGCGCCACGTGTATTTTCTATGCGATTTTACCATCATAGTAAGAAAAAAAACAAAATCATAATAAAAAAACACACGTAATTCCTTCGAAAGAAGTAAAAAAGTTAAAAAAAGGTCAATGACCTTATCGGCAATCGTAGGACTTTGTTTATATTATTTAGAAAACTCTTTCGTTCTTTTAATTTTGAATCAAATGAAATTAAATATAATAAAATTCATTAAAGAAAAAATTGATTAGAGATTATAATGAATTAATTTTATTTTATATACGAGTAATATAAATTAAATAAAAAATATGAATTAGAAGAAGAGAGTTTTCTCTTTTATAATGAAAATGGAGGACTTTCTAATCATTCGAAAAACGACAGCTGCCTCGTCGAAATTTCAACGAGGTTGAGAAGAGAGAAATGAAAAAGAAAAAGAAAAAGAACAAAATGAAAAGACAATTTTCAGCATGAGAAAGATAAATCGTTGGGAGGTGGTATGATCGCTAAATTTTGTCGTTTATTATGGGTGTAGCGGAGGAGTTTATGAGCCAGCTGATGCCGATATTTGAGAGTTTGAGGCAAAAGGAGGACCTCCCGTGCTCGTATCCCCTTCACATGCACGCCCCCTCTTATCACTGGGTAAATAACAAACAAGTTTCTCTATTGTTTCTGCTGTCGTTTTAATACGAAGTGATTTGTATATCTCTCTATCTCTCTCTCT
>NW_025113086.1:2806522-2808362 GCF_010416935.1 Polistes fuscatus | reverse complement strand
TTACTCATTTACATATTTTTTATTTCAATTTAATTGTTGCGTTTAATGTGGGCTTTTTGCATTGATTTATTTTCTCTGTTTTTATTCATGTTTAAATTTAATTAAACTCAGAGGATCCACCACAAAACACGCGCGTTTCTTGACTATATTAAAATAATTAATATGAAAATTAATTGTCATCAAGCTCGAAAATAATAGTTAACCCTTTTCGTTAATAACATTTTTTTAGGTTTGGCTCAATCCATAGAGCTTCGAGTATACCAACCCTGACTGGTGTTGGAACACCGATCAGGTAAAGCATTAATTAACCGTTAGAAAATGATCGTTCTAAGAAAACAATTGGCTTGGCTTTAAATTGCTTGAAAAAAGAAAGAAACAAAAAACAGAAAAAAAAAAGAAAGAAAAAAACTCATCAATCCGATTGAAAATAATCAAATGTTGGTGGTGGAACAGCTTATTTCTATTACTCGTTTTCATTTTGATCATTCATATGTTTCTTCTATCATTATTATTATTATTTAAAATCATCCCTTTCTTTTTATACAATAAATATAAAAATAATATAAAAATATATATATAAATTGTGTGTGTGTGTGTGTAAGTATTAAATTGATCAATAAATATGTGTAGAAATCTTTTTTAAACAAAAGAAACTGCACGTTAATTTGTTGATCGAGATTATATGATTAAATAAATATTTATAATATTTTTATATTTATAAATAATCATCGTTCATATAACTAACAATAATCTAATTAAATAGAATCGAATGATATTAAAATGGAGATTATATACTAATCTGTGTGATTTATGTGTACGTGTGTGTGTATTTAATCATTGGTATGTAAATTTAACAAACTAATATCTTCGAATGGTGATGGTTTAGCCGCTCTAGGATACCCGTTTATGTGGGAATGGACATAAAATCCCCTCAATCAACAACCAGCAATATTTCAACTCATTCGACACAAAGCAACCATTCTACAATTTCTACCGATTCTACTGGGTATGACGAATGTTCTATCTCTTTCATCCTATTCTATAATCCTAATCTATAATCTATAACATTTAATCTTTTTTCTCTATTATTTCTATTTCGTGTAATCTAACAGCATGAAACCACCACCATCACACCATTTCCAATCATATTCATTATCATTAATCATAAATTCATAAAACCTTATTTAATTATTGTAATGTTGCATACAAATGATCAATGTGTGTGTGCTTATTTCAAATTGCATAATTAAATTGTCCCTGCTTGACAATAATAAATGAACAATTATATAAATGTTCTGAAAATTGAATAATAATACTAATACGAATCACAAATCTTAGCAAATGAAATTGATTAAATGACTTTTTCAAAATGCCAGGAGCAGTTCCATCTGTACAAATTCAGCAACTAACATCCCATCGGCTGTTAAACACGCTAGGTAATAATTAACAACTAATCCCAATAATAATAATATGCAATTTATATCATTTTACAAACCCCAGAGAGTTTTGTCAACGACAAGATGCAATGAAATTGGTCGCGAAAAAAAATGAGCATCATGTTTTATATACAATGTTATTTAATATTTTTTTGTATTGTTTATATCACAGGACACGTACACCTTCGAGTGGTTCGAGCACACCATTACCACCATCATTAAAATTATCAAGAAAACCATCAGGGGCGTCAGACACTTCGGTATCGAATACAACGTCAAGTGGAACACGTAAAGGAAAACCAACCCCCATAGATCAAAGAGCACCATTCCGATTATAATAATCTCGACGATTTCTTCTTTGCCTAATTGTTATTGAACATATATTTTTTGTTTTTGTTTTATAA
>NW_025113086.1:2799432-2801512 GCF_010416935.1 Polistes fuscatus | reverse complement strand
ATTATCACGCGTCATATTTCTTCGAGAGTTTCATCCCTTAACAACCTGGCTTTCAATCCGAAGGGATGTAATTTGTTTCTTTTAACGTTTCTCTTGCTTTCCAATCTCTTCCAAATTTCCTGTTCCATTTTTTCTTTCTTCAAACGTTGTTGTTCCTTCTTCCAAATATCCTGCAATCGAAAGACAAATTCGTAAAATAATTTGACAATTTTATGCAGAAGAAAAACGAAATTCGAATAATACGAGTACCTTGAAATCGTGACAGAAATTAAACCACAGTGAAAAGAATTGATTAGGATCTGCCGTATCCAATGTCGCATTTTTAGGTACGAATTGATAAAATTGCATAACACTTTTAAATTTTTTCTTAGCTTTGACCAAAGCTTTATTCTCGTTTTCTAATTCCGTGGTTGCACTGGTAAAAAATGTGTTCATGTTTTCTTGAAAAACACGAGCGTTAGGTGGATTAGATTCAATCACTGCGTTGTATTTTTGTTGACAAGCTAAAAACAACAAATTGAAAAATTATTATTAAAAATTAATAAAGAAATAAAAAGTAGGAGGAAGCATTGAAAAATTGAATTTCGTACCTTTCAATTGATCGTCCAACCTTTGAAGTTCTTTGGTAATATCTTCAAAATTGATCGTCGAAGCAGCTTTGATGTCAGCAGGCTCAGGTACGGGTAAAGGTAAAGGTTCATCAAAATTACAATCCTTTTCCTGAGCTAATCTCGCTTTAACAATAAAATGTAACAAAGTAATACCGGGTACTTTTGATTTAACATCCTTCAATTTGTCAAGTATTTCCAAATGAAAACCATCCGCCTGTCCTCTCATCATGTTACCACCGTTCATATAATTTCCCAATGTTAATATCAAAGCCATCACTTTTTTCAATGAATTAGAATTGTTCAGGTAATCGCAAATAGTCTTTAAATTCGTCAACTTGCTGGAAACCGAAGATATGGCGTCCTGAAATTCCGATTGGAATACCAGACAAGCCATTCTTTCGCTGAAATGATCGATCCCTGCTAATCGTTTCAAAAATAATTCGGGACGATCCAACGGTACTTCGGGATTCATTTTCTCGTGTTCCAATATCTCGTCCAATTCTTTTTTCGTTGCTCTCTGTGCAAAGAAAAAAAGAAAAAGAAAAAGAAAATATGAATAAAAATGTCGTGCAAAAAAGAAATTTCATTTTAAAAAAACTTTTATTATACTAACGACTTCGTAGATTTGTTGCAAAGATTCAAGACCGATAACGCTGGTGTCCAAATTGTAAACGGCATTTTCAACTTCCGTAAAATCAATGTGCAAACTTTTTTCCAAAATCCCAACGGTTTTCGATCGTTTGGAATCGAGAATCTTAGCGGGTTGAATTTTCGATGGTTTTTTAACAACGCTCTCCCCTTTTTTAGCAAGTTTACGTTCGGTTACTTGACGTGAAAATAAATTAGTAAATTCGTTGATATCTAAATCCTTTTCTTCTTCTAATTCCGCCCAAAAAGATGTCTATTAAATTGATTTGAATAAATGAATGCAATTCCCAAATAATAATTGAAAATAAAAATCATTGATTTTTTTTACCGTAGATTTTCCTACATTGGGAACAGCCATTGGTGCGATAATTCTCGTCCAATACAATGGTTTCATCGGTACGACAGGATTCAAAGGTTGTTTCCTCAATGCTGAAAAAGATTATGGATAAATGGTTTTAAATATTTTCAATGTTTCATTTATAAAATAATTTCTTATTACTTACTCGATCTGCTGGGAGGATTCCAGCCTCCGATAGGAGGAGCAGGTAAAGGAGTTGGAGTAGAAGCGAATGGTGGTGGAGGTGGCGGTGGTCCTGATGCATTTGAGCCAGGACCTGCTCCCGTGATCGAGGTAGAAAATAGAGGAGGTGGCGGTGGTCCAGTCATACCTGGCATTGGTGGTGGCGGTGGTCCAATAATTCCAGGCATTGGTGGGGGTGGTGGTCCAATAATTCCAGGCATTGGTGGAGGTGGTGGTCCGGATGATCCTGGCATTGGGGGTGGTGCTGGTGGTCCAAATGTTCCTGGCATTGGTGGACGAA
>NW_025113086.1:2790592-2797538 GCF_010416935.1 Polistes fuscatus | reverse complement strand
GTTGAGAAAAAAAAAGAAGAAAAAAAATGTATGAACCGGTTATCATTGTGCACGTGAACATGAGCTAGCAAAGCTTATCGTTTTAGGTCTCTTTCTCTTCTTTCTCTTTCCCTCTTATGAATTATTATCATCGTTATTGTGTAAAAATTCAGATTTTTCTTCGCGTAATTGTATTATCTCGAAACGTGAGAAATATATATATATAGATGTATATTATTCTTTTTTAACACGTAAAAAATTTTGATAAAAATATTATTAAAATGAAATCAAATAAACGAACCTCGATGATAATTTTCGTATGGGGGGGTTTTACAAAAATACAAACCTAATCGTTCTTTTTTAAATTCAGACAAATCCAACGTTCTTGACATTTAATTGAAATCAAGAAAGAAAATGTAAACGCGAGATCGACATTTAATTTTTTCGTTGTTCGTTAAATGTGAAAATCAAAAATAACGAGGACACCGCGTTATCGAATTTTCTGTCAGTCAGTCAATTGTCAACGTTAAAAAAAAAAGAATTATTCTGCAATAATACTCTTTTTTTTCCTCGACTATTTCGATATACTGCAACGACGCTTTAACAATCGACCGAATTCTGATAGAAAACTAAAAACAGGTTTTATACGCGAGAAATATCTCTTCTTTGTGTGTCGTCGTCTCTCTTATCAGTGCAAACGCCTTTGATTTCCATTATCGTTCAGCACATTTTTAAAATGATTTACGCCTCTCGAATGTTCTTGTTTTTCAATAAAAAATTTCATATTTTTCGTCCCTTTTTTTATTTTTTCAATTATACGAGAATAATATTTTCCTTTTTGTTCTGATCGATCGTGCAAACACGATTAACATAATAAACGATAAATTAATAATTGTATATTTTAAATATTATTTTTTGTTAACCCTTTCGTCAATAGCACAACCCATATACGAATAATTCTTATGGAAAAACCCCATATGAACAATACGAATATATTTATGTGAAATAAGTTTGGAAAAAATGATGATATTAAAAATGCAAATTATTAAATAAACTCACCTTCGAATTTACTATAAAGACCATAATCGAGTTTACGTGGTGTAACTTTGGCATTATCGTTGATCTTCGATTCAAGACTAGCACGATCTAAAACCAAATTAGCAACTCTTCGGAGTACTTGACTTTCCGGTGAAGTTTCGTACATCGTGTGTCTTCTATGTGGTGTCTTTCTGTTATTACTAATAACAGGTGACGGTGAAATATCTGCAAACAATATAAATTATCATAATGAATGGGTGTGTATTAAAATGAAGTAAGATAATAATCGTATATTTTCACAAGGTAACAAAATAATGACTCGTTGAAAAAGAACAAATAATCCTTAACGTAATTGAAAAGATAAAAAAGTATAATAAGTATTTGTTTCTTTTTTCTAGAGTGTTAAGACTAATCAAATATTTATTTCACGTTGCGATAAGAGAATGATATAAGGTAGCAAATAATCTATAATCTCAAACTTATATTCTTATTCATTTTTTTTTTTTGGAAATCTAATCAAAAGTAAATAAATAAATAAATCAATGAATATTCTTACTAAGTTGAGATGGTGTCGGTGGTAATTGAATTTTTTTATGCCTTAGAACAGAAAAAGGTGATCTTTTCTCGCTATGGTCATCCCTTAAGGTGATCGAAGCAATTAATGTATCAGTTGACGATGGTGTTATGGGAACATATTGCGTTTCCGCAGGTAATGGAACTTCTTCTGTATCGGTAAATACACTGTCACTGGAAGATTCCTGACTGAGCGGTGCAGATATCTCGGCAACTAGCAAACCTTTGTTGGCTAGACGCCAGGAGTCGGTGACCAACAAGGTGGATGAGGGGTTCGTTAGGCTGACCGGGGTTGTGTTAGCATCAATAATCGGTTCTTTCGTAGTTGATGTTGTTCCATTGATAAGAATAGATGTTCTACTAGGTGTCTTATCGATCATTTTATTCTCAACATCGCGAGAATAAGTATTTGATGATGATTCCTCGGGACATTGAGATTTCAATTTTATTTTTGCATCATCGGGCGTTGTCGTAATGATCTAAATAATACAATTTCAAAAAGAATTTATCAAAATGATATATAAATATATAAATAAAAAGAAAAATATATATTTGAAAATGGTAACCAACCTTTTCGTTGGTTGTCGTCACCGGTGGTTTAGGTGCCTGTCTTTTAACAGGCGTTTGTAATTTCTCGATAGATGATTTATGAAAATATTGGATGTTAGTAGTTTTACCGATATCATAACTGGTAACATCTTCCAAACTTTTGGAACTTTTTCTAACATTTATTATCTCAGGAAATTCCGGATTGTCGATGTTCGGATACGTTACATTTGCATTGTCCTTTACCTTCTTTCCTTTCTTTTTACCATCACTTTGTAAATTACCCATTAAATTACGTATCGTCGTTACCGAGGATGCTGCGTTTTCCCCGTATAATGATCTCAAAGATTCTATCCAACGTCGAGAAAAATCGCGCAGCTTCGGCGCCCAAGGCCGCGCCTGTGCAGCGACTGCGTCCTCAGGTCGATGCATTTTCCCCGGTCCGTTTCGTCCCCGGTCGATAATCGAGAATGAATATTTCGAGGTCTTATTAAATTCTTCTCCGTGCTTCTAAACAACTTCTCGACGGATTTTATTTTTTTTCCCCTTGGGGCCAGAAAAAAACAAGAACTAACATATAAACGAGTGAAACGAATACAAAGGAAACAAGGATCAATACAAGTGGATTGATTTTTTCATACTTGGCCTCTCGATTTTTATTATTATTATTATTGTTGGAATTTTTTAAGTGCACGTGAGAGTGAGAGAGAGAGAGGGGGGGAGAGAGGTAATTTTGTAAGGAAAATCCAGGTGAAAGAACGAAACGAAGTAAGATCCTCTCTTTTGTTTCTTTGTTTTTTTGTTTCCTCTTCTTTTTGATTTTCATCGGTTTTGTTGCTGGTAGATATCGGATATTGTCACTAGTAATTGCACTGTTTGTTTTTTTATTAATAATAACGATGTATTATTATTTATTGATAAATTCGTTGATATTTTTGTTAAAAACATGATCAATTATTTGAATTATTGACTTTTTTTGTTGTTTATACGAATGATCCGAATACATTTGAATAGGTTTCCGATGACTGATCGTTTTTCACTGTTACATTTAACCAACTCATTTCGTTATTATACCTTGACGCATGTCGTGTATCCTTCGAAGGATGAGTAAATACGAAAGGTCATACTTGTTTTGTTTGTTGTTTATTGTAATTTGTTTTCTTTCCTTCTTGTAACGCGTGTAGATGCTTCTTTTACTAATACGAAATTGAATTAATACGATTCCACGATCCTTGTGATTGAGAAACCTAATTAATTATACGAATGATTATTGAATTGTTTTGATTTTTATTTATTTTGTTTGTATATGTTTCTTTTTACAAGATGGTTGGAAACTCACCGTTTACTGGATCACATTTTCACTTGGCACCAACAACAATCCGATTCTTGTATGCATGATCTGACCTGTTCCTGTTTCTCGATACTCTATTGTGAAATTACTATAGTGTTACAAGGATACTATCTGTGAATCTGTGTCATTTGAAACGTTTATCCTCTTCCGGTTATTCCATTCGAATTATTTTCTTCCTTCCTTTTATTAGTACGCGTATGCAATTGATGATTTAACTCACTTCGTTCAGCACACTTCACTTTTTATTATTATCTTCGTTCATGTTAGTTTCGAAGGAAAAATCGAAATACGATTAATTTTTTATAATATTAACTAGTACACACGTGTACAAAGCTATTCATATTTCCAAGGTTGTCTTTTTTCAAGTAGCATCATCGTGTTTTATTCGCGATCGATTTGGACGATGAATTTTTAATTTAAAAAAATCATACGTACGTTTTAACATCTTATTCTTCTCGATCATTTCGTTAATATAATGACACCGAATTTTTGTAATCATTTATGCAATAATTTAATTGATTTAGTTTAGAAAAAAATATATATATTTTTTTTCTTGTTATATGGTCACAATTATTATAATTATTGGTTTTCTTATTGCAAAGTATCACTTTTTTAGAAAAAAAAATCAAACGTATTCTTGATGTATATAATTATAAACACTGATAGATATTAATAAAAAAAAAACACCATATTTTATTCGATCCGCGTAAAAAACACATATATACTCACTCACGTCACATTCACTACTGTCATGTCTCTCATAGATCTTCTTACAGCGCAGTCTCCTATAATCGAGTTTCGAGATACGATAATTCGATTATTGCAAATCCAAAGCGGGAAAATCAGAATTTCCAAATCAATCACTACATAAAAAGATTCATATAATAGATATAATTGTGTAATTAATAAATTAGTATAAAATTAAAACGAATTATTTTATTCGATTAATGTAATCCATTACATTTATTTATGTTTTTTTTTTAATTACATCAATAAAATTCGATTGAGAATTAAAATAGAAAATATTTTATCGATTGAAATTTAATTGCATACGCGCACGTGTTAATCGATTATCGTACTCGCGTCTTTAGTAACAATATTCACCGCTAGACTGCGCACACGTTGGGTCACCTGATCAAAGATGTCAACCGAACGGAAAGTGTACCGCGAATTGTTTTCTACATTGTTTAAATGGTAAGTTGCATTTATTATATTAAAAATAATTATTTTAATAACAATTAGATCATTTTAATATATTTATTATCGATATTTTTAATGATCTAATTTATTTGTTCATATTTATTTCAGTAATATTGATATGTGTAAAGTATAAATATATATATATATATATACCAATCAACAAACTAACCTTTTTAATTAGTATACACATATCATATTTAAATCAAAGGATGAGTAAATCAACAGATTGGGACGTAGAACAATATAAAACGGAGCACGAATGCGACGAGCATTGGGAATTAAGACGTAAATTTTTAATAACTCATAAGGATAAGTTTCCAGAAGATGAATTACTATGTTTAGCTCAAGTCTTTACCAATGTTGAGATCTTAGGTTGCAGGTATTATTCTGTTACCTTTTCCTTTTTTTCCTTTGATGTATATGTTTTAGATTTAAATATTTGATTACAATTAAAATTTTATAGATATCCTAAAGAAACTATGAATTTGATATCAGAGTTAGCGCAAGATATTGTATGCGAATATAGGGAAAGAAAGAAGAATAAATTACAGAGAACGTTTGTCAAAGCATCAGATGCTGCCCGTACTAAGGCGCAAGGTACATCCAAAATTCAAGGTACATCAAATTTCAAAATATTCTTTATATTGTTTAAATGAGTTAATATATTCATATATACAGAGCATTTCATAATATGTGAAATATGCTTCGATAATGAACAACATTAACAAGAACGATGAGAAAAGCTCATACAAACATGTGCCCTATTTTATCTTATTTCAAAGTTCTAGTTACTTTTGTATTTCGATAATCTATAATAGCTTATTTTAAAAAATAATCAAAATGAATAACTTTGAAATGAAATCAAATAAAAACACATGTTATGTATTCTGTATATATGTTATATATATTTTTATGTATAATAATCTAATAGTTTACATTTATGTGATCAAACACAGCTTAAAGTTATAGGATTTAATAATCCGTTATCAGGTAGTAGCACGGAGAAGATGGAAACAAGTACAAATGATTCGAGCTCAATTAAAAATGAAAACAAGATAGATAATGTACCTGCTAAAAAAAATAAACCAGACACGTCTCCATTTGGAGATATGGTATTAGTCGAAAGACCTGGTGATTTACCACAAACTATACTTTCCTGTTCTGTCAACCTTACTGGTGGAAATATCCAATGGAAAATGAATAAAGCGAATACGAACAAATGGCAAGTATATTAACTCGAAATAATTGATAATTAAATAAAAAAAAATTAGATTTGTTTTGTTAATAATGTAAATGTATGCGTTTTATAGGCAATGTATTATTTTAATTAACGATAAACAAGTCACAGATTGTTACGGCGCAAATCCAAAGCTTGCCAAAAAAGAAGCATCGGTCAAAGCATTACAAGAATTACAAAAACATTATTATACTATCAAGGTAAATTGGTTTCTTTTTTAATATTATATGTATTTCAATAATTTAATATAAAGTGTTCTCATTGCAAATAAATTTATTTATAGATTAAGAATAATTTTATCGAAGAATCTTGTGTGACAACAACGACAATGCTGCAAAATACATCGTCACCGCAGGAATCTGTTTCTGATTCTATTTCTGATGACAACATCGGTAAGAAGTTAATGAGACTTATGGGTTGGACTGGTGGAGGACTTGGAAAATCTCAGCAAGGAATTATCGAGCCAGTGATGTAAGCAGATAATTCTTATTAGATTAAATTACTTTAATCAAAGACAGATATTAAAAAAAAAAAAACATTTATAAAAATTCACAGCGTTAAACAACAGGTTAGTCGAGATGGTTTAGGATTGAAAGTTAAATCAACAAATCTACGCGAATTTGAATTTAAGTGTAGAGAGATATTGAAAAAATATCAATCGGGTGATTTGAAAACTGATTTAGTATTCTCTCCAGAATTCTCCAATGAAGAAAGAATGATAATACACAAGTAAGTATTTAACATTTATATAATGAATTGTTTCATTATCTCGAAAGAAGAATTTTCTAGTATTAGAAGAATCGATATTTAATGAATTATTTTTGCAGACTTGCGCGACAAATGGGCCTAAAATCTCATAGTTATGGTTCGAAAGAGCAAAGAAAATTAGTCATATCTCGTAAAATTGATTTAAGGGATTTAGTTATCGAATTGAAAAGTCTCGGTGGAAGCACAGACAAATACGAGCTTATAAAACCAAATTCAGTTTAGGACCAATTACAAATATATATATATATATAAAT
>NW_025113086.1:2781207-2783021 GCF_010416935.1 Polistes fuscatus | reverse complement strand
AAATACATGGCAAAGTTCGGTGCCGGAAGCTTTTAACTAGCACACACACCTGCCATCCTTTTCTAGGATTATATACGGTGATCGCACCTAATCGATCATGAAACTTTATTAACAAAGATTTATTATCTTTAAAGAGAATATTTTAATCATTTCGTACGATTACTAGTTATTTAATATTATTATTTTTATTATCCAAGTGTTAACAACACACGATAATTATAATTTTCTTTGATTTCCCTCTTAGATAATCGTCTACGTAATTAGATTTAGAAAATTAAGATTTAATTGGATAATATATTTAACACCATTTATTTTAATCAATCTCATTACTTTTATTTTTTTTCTTTCTTTAAAAGATAATCATCAACACGATTCGGGATATAAATTCTAATTTAAATTCGTCACGCGTTTATTTTAATCGAATCTCACGATTTTCCTTTTTTTTTTATTTCTTTCTCTCACATTTATTATTAGATAATCATCAAACATATTTAGAATTAAAATGAAAAATTTGTAAAACGAAGTAAACGATTATTATTAATCAATCTGATCAAATTTTCATTTTATTAACCCATAAAATCATTTTACGCGCGCACGATTGAATGAAAATTCAATCAAAACTTTGACTTGGTATATTTAATTTGATTGTTGTCGCAAGTTTATATTTTAATGACACGTATTTCCTTGAATACATTGATTAGATTGAGAGAAACGTGGCTTGAAGGAAGAAGAATGATCGCTAGCTAGAGTAAAAGAAGATTTAACGAAGGACGTGAAGAAACTAACAGATGTGTGTGTGTGTGTATATGTATATGTGTAAATACATAAGTACAAGTGAACCACAGAATACTTATCCACTTATTCACGAGTACGATAGGTCGTTAGGAGCAATGTAGAGTTAGCCTTGTTCAACGATGAAACGTCGTCGTTTCGTTATTAAATAGTAACAATGACGGTCGACAAACAAGGCACGATTTTTTGGCCATTGTTGCACACTTTCATTCTTTTTTAATTTATATATCATATAAATATTATATACATATACATATATAAAATAACTAACAATCTTTTCTTTCAAATTTACGAATACTTTCGATCATAGTAATCTCAAACTTTTCCATTGGACGATTCCCCCTCTTAAAAAGAATACCCTGAATCAGTAAAAGAAAACTTGATTTGACTTACGTCGAGAAGTGGGACTTAACTCACCCTTCCCCCCCACCACCATGGATACAATTGGGCCTAGCTATTTTGTTTCTAACTTTTACTAATTGCTAAACCTATTTTTAATTGAATTGATCATCAACTATTTGTTCTTCAATTTAATTACTTTAGATTCATAATCAATGGTGTTATATTCACGTTATTAAAAAAATTGTTCCAGCCTAGATTACTGCAAGTAAGATATTTCATTAATAAGAGTTGAGAATCAAAGAGAGTATCTATGAATAATTTTTATAATTATTTATAATTCTAGCATTATTTTCCACTCCTATTGTTTTTCTGTAACCAATCCTAATTTGGTATTTTGGAAAAGGGAGAAGGATTTGGTGGATGCATAATGGCAAAAACAGGTTTAGCAATTAAACTTTCGACCCCTCCCCCCTCACCCCCACCTCCACCCACGTCTTTTGGGACGTAACACATGTATATATGTATGCATGTATTTACGTGCGTATGCAAAGCAAGTAAATAAGTACGTGCATATGCGTGTACGTTAATAGAAGGCGCTCCCTCTTGCAAAATTACATTCGATCGATCGTACTCGCGATTTTAAAGGTGGGACGAATGCATGAATAGATAATAATGATAAT
>NW_025113086.1:2773940-2778063 GCF_010416935.1 Polistes fuscatus | reverse complement strand
GTTTAATTCGTTTACTTTCAATCCCACGCTTTTCTTTAACGAACCACGCTGTTATTTTTCCGTAGAATTCAATTTACGATCGAGTTTCTACGATTATTATTTCAATGCCAATATTGATACTTTGCGTTCGATCGAAGTCTTTCGTTGTAATAGTTATTTTTTTTTCTAAGAAAACTATTGTACATTAAGTTAAGTATTTATCTTTGCTATCGTATTTCTGTCATATTTCTTGGAAATGTACGATGATTCAAATAATTTGTAATGTTTTAATTTTATCTATGTGCGATAGAAGAAAAATTATTAGAATTATTAAATATTTCATAAGATATATATATTTTATCATTTAATATTTATGAAAACATTCATAAGGGGCATGCGTTTATCGACGAATGCATCGCGATCTACCTTACCGGCAGGGAATCGCGAATGCGATCGAAGCAACATCTATCGTAATTTACGTGAACTACGTATTGAATATATTAAACAACACCATATTTAGTTGAATAAATAAACGTTAAGCATTATTTGTATGAAGTATAATAAGCTCTAAGATACAGTGTGATTATAGTGTAGTAATTAATATTGTTAATTATAAACATACGTGAATATATTTCTTTAGATATTTTTTAATTGTATAACGTAATTTATATACGTAGGAGATAAGATTGCTAAATTACAGTTTGTCAGTGTTTACGTTTGGGAAATTCCCCAATTGTCAGATGTAGAAAAAAATAAAAGAAAACATATAGGATCGGTCTATCATTAATATTACGTAGTATAAACACACACACACATACAGAAACGCGATCGGAATTTATTATGTGATACGTAAGGTGCAATGTGTAATGTAATAATGCAACTGAAAGATTATTTATAAAATAAGATTGATGATAATACGTTCGATGTTGTCCTACTGTTGTCTACGTTGACAATAGGAAGACAAATTTTGCAAATACAAAAAACATGCATCGGTAGTTTTAAGTAATCAAGATCTGTCATTAAGGTATAAAAGTATTAAATGAAACACACAAGTTTTCATCATGGAAGATTTGAAATACAAATTTTTGAGTTTTATTAACAAACAGGTACCATTATTCATTTATTTATACAACTTTTTGATAATATTTAAACAAATGTTTGTTTGAATTTTATTTTGGATATGTTCAGTAAAATTTTTAAGGTTAAACATTGGTTTATATTGAGACAATTGTAATATTCGCATATGATTGGATTAAAATTGTAATGTTGTTCACATTTTTAATTAATTTTTGTAGAATACAGTGAAAGTTCCGATTATGGGCTTAAATTCAGCCTTGTTAGAAACGGAACAAAAATGCGAAGACTTACAATCTGAAACAGGACAATCGACTGAAAGTGAACATATTCCGGATCAAGAAATATTGGAATCTATTGAGAAGATTTATTTTAGAAAAGATGATGACTTTGATCCAAGTAGATACGAGTTAGAAAAATTATTAAAAGTATTGCAATCGAAGGAAATAGAAAAGCGTTATAAGAAACTTAAACAACAGTATCAAGTTGTGTCGAAGAAAGTATTACAGCTAATTCTGCAGAAACAAAGTGCTTACGAAAAGGAATTCGATAATATCTTAGTCATACAAAATCAACTTCAGAATATGCTGGCGATATGCAGAATGGGAAGGCAGGATCTGAAAGTAGCTAAGGAACAATTTACTAAAGCCATTTTAGGAATATTGGCAAATTATAAAAAACGTCAAGATATTGAGAAATTGTTAAAAAATGTACATACCATCAAAAATTTTGTGAGTATATTATTTTTTTTTGTTTAGATCAACAGCGATAAAATCTCCAATTGAGAAAATTAAATTGATATCATTTGTTGAACTTATAGCAAGTTTAGATAATATTTGTTTTAGCAACGCATGGGAGACCAATTGGAGGAACTTCTGAGCAAGAAAAATTATCCTGGTGCAATTTCACTTCTATTAAAATGTCAACGAGATGCGCAGACTTACAAGCACTTTAAATGCATCGCAGCTTTGAATGGAAAATTGCAAGATATTTTAGAACAAACTGAGAAGACTTTAGACGATACACTTTCTAAAATGTGCACGCACTTTGATGAAACTGTATATACTTCGATACAAGAAGCTTACATGTTATTAGGAAAAGCAGAAACTGCTGTAGATCAAACGAATTTGCATTTTACTGCTGCAATTCATAATACAGCATTCTCTGTTATTCATTCGTACACGGAAGAAGATACGCAGAAACATTATATACAATTATGTCAATCCGTACCTAAAGATAAATCTGTACTTTGCTTGATAGAACTTTGTACATCACTGTGGAACATACTGATCTCTTATTGCCGAGTTATTTGTTGGCATAATGTACATGAGAGTAGTAAAAAAAATCATTCGGAGGAGAAGGATTTTGAAAAAATTATTACCAATCAATATGCCAAGCATAAGTTAGATTTAAGTAGTATGATGCGAATGTGGTCCGAGGTAGAAGCTGAAATATCCATGTATTTGTCCAACGCCGACTTGGTTTATATTAAATTCGAACAGTATGTTCACATCTTGGGAATAGTTAATCGGTAATGAAATATTTATTCTTACATATGCATCGAAATTTATCATTTAAGATGTAAAAAAAACATTTACAAAATTAATTTTTATTACAGATTAATGGAACTTGGAGAATTATCTGGTTATAAATTTGAAAGGTTACAAGAATTCATGCAAAAACAATCTCAATTATATTTTTCACACTACAATTTGTCTCGTTTGGATGAACTTAGAATATTTCTTGAAAACGATGGATGGGAATTGTGCCCTGTTAAACCCAATTTCGTGGCAACTCAATTGCAAGAATTCAAAAGTTTGAAACCAATATTAAACAAATCTAAAGTATGCAACGGTTTGGATACTTCGATCATCAGTGAAACTGAAACTTCTATAGATATTGAATTGTTGTTACAAAAGTATCTTGAATATGGTACATCACCTTTCACAGTTGGACTCGATGACACAGTAGAAGAAGATATTTCTGCTCGTTACAAGGTTTGTTAAATTAAACAATATGTTTTTATATAATATTTCAATAATTATGATATTGTTTAGGATGACTTATCCGATGATTCCGACGATGATATATTTGATGAAATAAATCGTGAATACGTCGATGAATCGGAACACACTAAAGTTAATAAAAAGAAACATAAACATAAACATAACGAACCAATAGTTACGAATACAACTCTGACCATTTTGAGGGTGTGTGGAAAGTATTTGCAAATGTCCAGGCTTTTAAGATCGATTGCAGTCGCTGTTACTAAAAGCATGATACAATTTTTTGAAATTTATTTCTACACAGTGCATTTATTTTTCACCGCAGATCTTGTAAGTTTATTTTATATCATTTTATATAATATATTTTTTGTTCAATTTAATATAAAAAAAAAAAAAAACAATTTCATAATAAACGTATTAATTTTTCAGCAAATAAGCAGTGAGATTTTATATAGTCCAAGATTAAAATTGTCACTTAATCGTATGAAAGACAACTTCATAGTCAGTGAAACTGAAACGGACGATAATGCGAGTTCTAATTGTAATAATAAAGTGAGACAACCGCATTTGTCTTCTAGTGTCATCTTGTCGCAACCTGATAAACTTTATGGATTAACTGAACGTATTGTAGCTGTTGAATCATTAATATTTTTAGGACAACAATACGAAAACTTAAAAACTTATTTAGAACACCTCCTTGGTAGTAGTCCACAAAGAGGATTTTTGCATCCTTTTTATACGCAAACAATTGTATGTACTACAGATTTAAGAAAACCAGTTTATATGGCAGTGGTGTCGCAAACATTCGATATAGCAAATATTTTAAATTTGATGAATAAAGTCAATTGGGAAGTAACTGACGTCATGTCTCAGCATAGTAATTACATCGATGTTTTATTAAAGGTAATACACGTTCGTTATACTTTCATAAAATATTTGCATATTACACGAAATCAATGTTTTATTTATTATTTCTATTTTATACTAGGAGATAAATGTGTTGAATGAAAAATTAAATAACATTGCAAATTCGATTCCTTTATCTGAAGAAGTTCATGCTTCCA
>NW_025113086.1:2764864-2766613 GCF_010416935.1 Polistes fuscatus | reverse complement strand
AAAAATAAATATTTGCTCATAATTTGTGGTTACTGGTCAACCATGTGAGCCCTTCGTAAAGCCCATCTCCGGTTGTAGCGCACGATGGTTGAACGTACCAATTTCTGTCTCGTATCCTAGTTAACCCCAATTTTTCTTGAATCTCATGGGGTTTCATCGCTAAATGTAAAATCATATTTTTAAGGAAATTCTCAATGAATTTATTCATGCGCATACGTTCTCATGAATATGAAGTATACGATGAATATAATATAATAATATTTATGAAAGATTTTTTTATATTAACGCTACATTAAATGAAGATTTATTAGCAGTGTAATAACTTACCATCAGGAAGATCTTGTTTATTAGCAAAAATTAAAATAATAGCATCACGCATTTCTCTATCATTAATAATCCGATGGAGTTCTTGACGTGCTTCGTCAATCCTATCCCTGTCAGCACAATCTACTACAAAAATAAGACCTTGTGTTCCTGTGTAATAGTGACGCCATAAGGGACGTATTTTATCCTGTCCGCCTACGTCCTAAAAAATAAACCCACGATAATGAATATTAAACTTAGACATTTAACGCATCAATATTATTATTAACGTGGAATAATTTGAACTTTTTACTTACCCAGACATTAAATTTAACATTTTTATAGGTAACAGTTTCTACATTAAATCCTACAGTCGGTATAGTTGTCACGGACTGTCCTAATTTAAGTTTATACAATATTGCTAGCGTCAATAATTAAGGAAATTAAAAGACATAATTGTTGAATTAGATTGAAATTGTAATCGAATAAGAATGGTATCGATTAGATTACAAATTAAAAATGAAATTATAAAGGATACTAGTTTTTCCTGCAGCATCCAATCCCAACATGAGAATACGCATCTCCTTGTTGCCAAAAATTTTGGACAACAACTTTCCCATCTTGCCAGCTGCTTTCTAGGCACCTGCCACCTGGATTCCATATACTGTATAATATTAGAAAATTCAAGACTTATCTTTTATTCATATAAGAATACAAGTAACAATAATCACATCATTATAATATATCATAATTTCATGAACTATTATATCATAATAAAATGAAAATATACGTTTGATTAAATACAATTAAATGTTGCTATAAATTCAATAATTTGTATAGTATTCTTTCAGAAAAGAAAGAATTTGAATACACACAAATACCTAACCTATAAAAACTCATAACGTTCGAGATAAAAAGAAAAGGGTTGGAAAATAAAAATCCTACACTTCAAAGATGTGTGTATGTACAAAAAAAGATAATCAATAATAGAATGATGAATGAAATGAATGAAATGCTAGTTTTTTTTTTTCTTAAGAGTAAAAACGAGGATGTAAAAAAAAAAAGAAGAAAAGAAGGAAACGTTATGAATAAATTGATAAAATAAAAAAAGCTAAATGCTGTGAGATCTACCTACAATGTGTGGGATGTAAAATTGTATGATAAAAGGATAACGCAAAGTCTGAAGATTAGAATAATTAAATAACCTTTACCATTAGTATAATATAACAATAATAATGATGATGATAGTAAATGAATTTTAAATTGGAATGAGAGAGTATAATGAGAAGAATAGCATAACGAACAATAGGATAAAGTATTTTATCTTCACCCACGCATTTTTTACATGACAATCGATGACGAATTTGATTAAAGTATGTTGCAGTATATATTCTATCTCTTTCTAACTTTATTGGTTATATTTCTTTTTTTCTTTTTTTTTTCCTT
>NW_025113086.1:2759713-2764855 GCF_010416935.1 Polistes fuscatus | reverse complement strand
TCTTTTTTTAAGATCAATTAACACGTTAGAGTCAATTTATGAACTATGCACACACATATGTATATATATATATTCATACATACATATATGCATACATACACATAGATATGTAATAAATGTTATATTTTCCTAGTGAATGAAATAATAATAACTTACCGTAAAACATTTACAAAGATCGATTGTTTTATCGGCACATTGGTACATCACAACACGACACTGCACATAACTTTGTTATTAGAGTCTTTATTATAGTGCAGTAACATTACCAAAAACGTTATTTAGGCACTAAGAACATGATGATGCTACCCGCAAGTTCCAAGCAACACACGCGTGCAACTTGAAAGAATACGCAACTTCAGCTTCTAATACTAAATGCATATATATATGTGTATGTGTATGTACGTGTTATATATATGTATGTATTTATATGTATTACTTATACATATACGCTATATGATAAATATATATTTGTATTGTATACTAATTTTATATAAAATTCTAGGAACTATATGCAATTATACTAATATACTAATTTTAATGTTTATATATTAAAATTAATAATGGCGAATTTTTTGATTGCATATTCAAATTTTGTTTCTTTTTTTTTTTTAATTCTTTCATTCATTTGTAATTTATTTTTAATTATTTTAATATATGTGCCGTGTGTATAGGTGTGTATTATTTGCGTGTATTAATTGAAAGTTTCTTTGAGAAATGAAATGGGCGTGGAACGAACGACTAAACGAATAATTGATTAACTATGTGTGTGTGTTACGGTTAAGTTTATTCTTTTTGAAAGTTCTTTCAATTTTTTTTTTTTAAGAGATAGTTTTTTTTTATATTATTTTTTTTTTTTTTTTAGGGGGTTTTATTCGTTCGATATAGGTAGTTTTATGGGTTTTTTTTTGTTTGAATTTTAGGTATTTTCGTTGAGAGATATTGTTTAGAATGTTTCATTCAGTTTTGGTTATTACCGATGGTAAAATCGCATGGGAAAATTCTCATGGCGACATCTGATTTATATTCCTAAAAATAGTATGTACAAATTTTTTTGATTGAATTTATTTTATAGTATTTATTAAGTCGATACGCGTTACAAGTCAGTTAACATTTAAGGTAAATTTTTTCTAATAACATTAAGCATTTATTTAAATACTTTTGTTTAGTTGCAACGAATAAATAACGGTAAATATATTAACGTGTAAATACCGTTACAAAATGTTAACCGTTATGTGTAAAAAAAGAAATTGATTTCGAAATATTTTGGGTTAAGAAAACATCACGTAAGAAGCGATAACAAAATTTGCATTGTCATATATTAACGAAGTTAAAGAATTTGCAAATATAGCTTAAACATTTTTAATATTTGTATAGAATTTGATATCACAATTGATAGATAACATTATTTTAACTCATAAATTATTCTCGATAAAAAGAAGAACAATATCTTGTAAGCAATTTTGTTGTCAGAGAAATTTTAAAAAGTTTCAAAAATATGATATAATTAATCGTTAAATTATGAACAATATATCTGGTTTTATTTTAATTATAAATTTATATAATAATTACAATGCATCACACCATCAATTATATTAATTATTATTTTTTTTACAGGTCAGTCATCAAACTACAATTGAATTGCATAATTGCAGTTTAAAATTTTCCCGCCAGTGTTATTAGTTCGAATTTCATCCACGCGAGGCGCTTAAGTCGTGCATATTTTGAAAGGTAACGAGCAATCTTAATTGGTGCATATGCGCATGCGAATTACACATACATAACATACAACATGACATGTATATAATACATATTGTTAGTACCTAACGACGTCCTAATACAATGTGAGGTTTGATTAATCGATTGTATGTTTTTCGTAATATTTTCATTGGAGTATATATACATTTCTAAAATAAACTCTGTATAGTAACGTCGTTCTATTATTTTACAGGTTTCCTCAAGGATAAAGGTCGCATTCCTGCATTTCAATTCCCCAGCCTTTCACCTTTCACTTTGATCGTTTATCCTTTTCTTTTTTTCTCGGCACAGGTAAGACGCCATATTTAAAACTGCAGAAAATTCAAATATTTAATTAATAATAATAATAAAATGATAGTAGAAAATAATACAAAATCTTACGAGCGTATAAATGTTAATTTATTTTTGTTTTTTTTTCTTTTGGTTTCATCTATGAAAAAGTATATAAAAATAGTATAAAAAAGATGATGAGAAAAAGGTGACTTCTGGAAATGTCAACTTACCTATCCTCAATGTGGTAAATGTGAAAGAACATTACAAGAAGATATGCTGAGAAGAAAAAAGAGAATTATATACGTGCCCGGATGGTTGGAGGGGCGGACAGACATCGATAAGAGAAATCGAATCAAGCTTCTTGCTACGTGGAATTGTGAAAGTAAAGGTGTTGTGTCGAGTTAGGTTAGGTTTTAATGGACAAGTTTTCTGTTCTTGCTTGCTCTTCCTGTTGTTGCATACCTGTTGCTCTCGCACGTTCGTTTCGTTTACTTTATCGACACTTATACATACACACATATATGCGTGCGCGTGTTCTCTTTATATTTCCTGTTAAAAAGTTTTATTATCAACCGTTTGATAAAATTTATAACAGATAATACTTAAGAGATAACGGTATTCCATTGTACAGAAATCATTCCTTAGTGTCAAACTAAAATTATCCTTTCGACAATCATGGAGAATTTAAAAAGTCAATTAATGGAACACGGTCAGGAACATCTGTTACGATATTGGAATGAATTGTCGAAGGAAGAAAAAGACGCATTGGAGAGAGATATTTCAGATTTAAATTTAATCGAATTAACTTCTTATTTCGACAAAGCTACCGCTTCCTTAGCTGCTGTTAATAATAAATTGGACAATAAAATTAAACCTATACCGGATAGTAAGATTGTTTTCGCTAAAGCGTGTACCAATGAAGAAATACAAAATTATCGTTCCTTGGGATTGAAAGAAGTCGCAGATGGACGAGTTGCAGTTTTGTTGTTAGCCGGTGGACAAGGTACTCGTTTGGGTGTCACCTTTCCTAAAGGTATGTTCGAAGTTGGATTGCCATCCCACAAAACTTTGTTTCAATTGCAAGCTGAAAGAATACGCAGATTGGAAATTTTGGCAGAGGAATATTGTGGGAAAAAAGGCGAAATATTATGGTAGATATTATATTTAAATTTATCGTACATTTATTTCAATTACTTTATTGATATATACGTGTATTATTTTTAATAATTATTAAATCAGGTATATCATGACCAGCGAAGCTACGCACGATTCCACCCTAAATTATCTTAAAGAGAATCATTATTTTGGTTTAAATGAAAATAATGTAAAGGCCTTCAAACAAGGTATGATACCTTGTTTCACTTTAGATGGAAAAATAATTTTAGACGAGAAATATAAGATATCCAGAGCGCCTGACGGTAATGGTGGATTGTACAAAGCATTGAAACTCGAAGGTATTTTAGATGACATGGTAGAACGCAGTATTCGTAGTGTTCACGTACATTCCGTAGATAATATCTTAGTAAAGGTCGCAGATCCTATTTTTTTGGGATATTGTTTATCCGTTGAAACGGATTGCGGTGTTAAAGTTATAGAAAAATCTTCACCGTCTGAACCAGTGGGGGTTGTTTGTAAGGTACATAAAAATAAGGACAATTTTTGTCATAAATGTTATTTATATCTTTTTACTAACATTTTAATTATTTTCTGTTTCAGGTCGAGGATCATTATCAAGTCGTTGAATACAGCGAAATATCGAAGGAAACAGTGGAACTAAGAAGAGACGACGGTAGACTGGTCTTCAATGCTGCCAATATTTGTAATCATTATTTTACTGTAGATTTCTTATTGGAGCTCGGTGAGAAGCACGAGTCATGTGTGGATTTGCACGGTGCCAAGAAGAAGATTCCATACATCGACGAGAATGGAAAGAGATGCACTCCGACGAGTCCTAATGGTATTAAAATTGAAAAGTTTGTTTTCGATGTATTTAAGTTCGCAAAAAATTTTGCCGCTTGGCAAGGAGTGCGCGAGGAAGAATTTAGTCCCCTTAAGAATTCAGATTCAGCTAAACAGGATTGTCCGTCAACTGCGCGTCACGATTTACTTAAACTCCACAAAAAGTGGTTGTTGAATGCAGGCGCTGAAAAAGTTAATGGCGATGTAGAAGTGTCACCTTTGCTTTCATATGCTGGAGAAAATTTAAACGATACCGCGCAGGGCCAATCCTTCGAAGGACCTTTTATTGTCGAATAGATTTATCGAATTTTCAGCAGATCGCGTTGAATAAGATCTTTTTATATTTAATTGATCATCACTTAAAACGAATATAAGATATTTGTATTTTTTCAGTATTTCAGTTTCTCTTTATTTAGAGAAGAAGATGAAGAATAGATAAATATTTAATTTTAAAAAATGAAATCACAATCTTATACAGTACAACGTTATTGGACGTAATTGAATCTTAATTGAACGTATGACGATCGCAATATAAAGTTAAGTGGTTCTTGCATTTTTATCATTAGATTATTGATCGTTCACAATGATGCACATCCAATGCTGTGATTTCATGCAAGATAAGAGAATTCATTTCTTTTTTTTTTATTGGCTTAACTATCTTAAGCAGCGTGCGAATTTTTCTACAGAAACGTGTAAATTGCGATGTAGTCGATTATCAAGATCAATCAAGATACAGTATCATATAAATATCAACAAAAATGGTATTTATTATATATATATCCATTGAAATATATAGATATATCTTTTTAATGAATGCAACATGATTGCTTATAGAGATGCGATATAATATATAATATAATTTTAATGTGTTAATAATTATATTGTTAATAATATCAATCTTTTGAATTTCGTTTTTACCAATATTGATATTATAATGGTCACTGTTTTATCAATAATACGATGATCATCGTTTTATCGGTTTTACGCTGGTTACCGTATTATTATCGATAAAGTAGATCACTGTTAATGATTAAATATTTGAAATATATTAAATAATATGGACATTAGAAATAATTTTAAAGATTTTTATTTTTATTCTTTTTTTTTAATTTTCATTCATCTACAAGATAATTATTTATGAAATTGCGTTATATA
>NW_025113086.1:2704490-2737919 GCF_010416935.1 Polistes fuscatus | reverse complement strand
GGTGTGTATGTATTATTTGTTAACTCTTTTGTTACCAGTGACCCATAAAAGGTTCGTTTATGCGAAAAGCATCGTATGAATCTAACCTAAAACGACCCATTTAAGGGGATCGTATCATACGAAAATGTTAATTATTAATATTATTATCATAATCGTCATCATCCATCGTCATCATCATATTTTAATGGGGGTCGTCATCATCATAATATGTTCTGTTCTGTTGAATTCTTTGTCTTCCCCTTATTTTCGCGAACTTCTTTGATTTTTTTTTTTCCTCTTCGACGCTTCTGTATTATTTTTGCTTGCAAATTGAAATAAACGAAGAACACGAAGATGGTTATTTTTAGAAGATTCTATTAGAAGGGGAATCATAAATAACATTTGCCGGTTATTTCAAGATAAGGAATGAGGAAATTTCTGCGAGCATTGTTTTGCCCCCTACTTCAATGGGATTTCTCATAATCGTGTCCTAACCAAAAATTCATCTAATCCTAAATTATCTTGCAAGGATAATCGCGAATTGTTTCATCGATAGATTGAATAATCTTAAGTTATAATAATAATAAGCCTTCCTTCATTAAATAACACGTGAAAGTGGTGGTGTGATTCGTTAATAGTTTTAAATATCGTCATAATTAGATTTGTTTCCATTCCATTAAGTTGCCTCATTCTCTTATCATTGTTTTTGTTTTTTTTTTGTTTGTTTTAATAACGAACAGGGGGACAAATGTTTACTGCTCAACTTTGGGATTAACTTCAGATTCCTCGTTGTCGCTGTAATCATCCTCGTTAGTTGAACATTCAGCATCTTCAACGATACCACTAGCACCAGCACCGATATGCCTATCGTTCGAAGAAGTATTTTGTCTTTCCTCGTTAACAACGGCAGGCACTCTGTTGTTTTCGTCCCTATCGACGAGCGGATAATCCTCTATGTTACTACGTCCGGCCAAATTGTTTTCTACCGAATTAATGTGGGACGTTAATCTAGCAGTATGAGCGGCAGCAACCAATGCAGAATCAGCAGGAGTCAATCCTAAAGAACCAATTGAATTTTCCGCGATCAGTTGTAAATAAGTATCGAGTAGGGCAGAACCGGTTCCACTTGGACTCTGTTGATGGGTCAAACGATGCTGAAGTCCCGAGGATGTCGGGTGGGTCGTTGCAGTATTGGGGTCACGATTATCCGGTGAAGTTCTAAGCGATCTAACGGCTACCACTGATTGCGAGGGCGTAGTAGTTCTGCTACCAGATGTGTTGTTGTTAATCGAATTCACTTTGATGACGGTATTGTTGTTGGGTGTTGGTGAACCGTACCTTAAACTCAATGGCAAAGTTAAATCCTCAGGATCGTCACCCCCGCACAAACTACTACCAGCCTCAGAAGATGGCCCAACTCTTGGGACCTCCAATCTCATTTCGGGCCTACGGGGACCGGTCGGGCTTGCCCTGGCCCGCAAATCTGCCGGGCTAACTCTGATACCGGCTCTTTCTAACAATTGAGACGCCAATTCGGGATTAAACGGGCTCGGCATTTGTATTACTGGCAAATCCTTCGTACTTATTCCACGATGTTGCCTCGACATGTGGGAATGCAACGAATTCCTTGATTTAGCAACCGTACCGCACAAAACGCATCTGTAACCTGGACAAACGGTATGCTTGTCCTCCAAATGTGTACGCAAAGTATGAGCTGATCTATATATCTTTCCACATTGTGGACAGGGTCTTGGATCAGTTGCACGTACACGATTTGCTTCCATTGCTCGTCGCATAACTGAAAAAAAATATAAAACCAAATATAAATCATAAGTTTACTTTTTTCAGATTTTTGCAACAAATATTTCTGATCATTAATATATAATGATTGTGTTAGTATCTTTTAACGTCTATGGGGTTAGATTATTTTTTTTTCTAAACTAATTTATCCTATGGTTTAGGTATAGTATATTAATAAAATCACTTTTGGGATTCACTTAATACCTTTTTATTGTACAAAGCATTACTTAAATAGTATATATATATATATATATTTATTTATTTTTATTTATTTTATTTATTTATATTTATATTTATATATGTAAATTGTATATATAAATATAAATATGCGTACACATATACATACATATATACATATACATACATATATACATATATGTATATATTTTTGCATATTTATATACACTCAATTCTTTTTTTTTTTTTTGTTCCTCTAACAAGACGTTTCATTTCGTTTCGAACGCGTTATTTTCATGAAATATTTTTATGCAATTATTCTTCATCGAGTTTATAAATAAACAAAATTGTCTTTTTTTTTTATTTATTATGATTCCGAACAAATTTGTTTTTTTTCTTTAGAAAAAAACCCGGCCCCCTAGCCGGCAAACCCCCAATTTTTTAATACAAAACATATCTGCTTTTTTTTTTTTTTAATGCATAACATTTAGAGGAACGCGTACGTTGTTTGAAAAGAAACGAAAAAAAAGAAAAAATAAAGAAAAAAAAAAAAGTATTGGGTGTACACAGAGGGTATACTCTTACGCATATATTTATATATATTTTCATATAAATATATAAATATATGTGGTTTTTTTTAATATACGCATTTTTTTTTATATTCTCGTATATTGTTTTTTTTTTTATTTATTTATTTATTTATTTATAAGCTTAATGTTTGCTAAAATAGTGCGTATCATGGAGATGCATTGTACATCGTTTGTCATACGGTCTGTCGGTCACGAAAGCGGTTTATATTTTATCACACACATATATGCGTCGTTACAACACAACAACAACATACTTATGGGGTTTTAAAAATAACAACTACATTCAAATACCACAAGCCCTCCACGTGGTAGCTTGAAAGAAAAGAAAAAGAAAAAAATAAGACAAGAAAAGAAAAACGATGGCATCTATAAATATTTTATATTAATTTCTATCTGTCTTTCTCTTTCTCTTTTTTTCAGTACTGTTTGACAAAGAAAAAAAAACAAAATTAAGAGAAAGAGAGAGAGCGAGAGAGAGAGAAATAAGTAATTGTTGTTGTTGTAGTTGTTTGTCATAAAAATAAAAATAAAAAATCGATTCTCGAGAGAGTGTTCGCAAGTAAAATTAACTTAGATTATAAAATTGACCTGTTTATTTTTTCTTTCATCTTTTTTAATACTCATACGTATACTGAACGACAAAAATAATACAACATGGTAAATAATAATCGTCTTATGGGGGCGGGGCAGGGGGCGGGGCGTGTTGGATTTTCGTGACCACTCGTGTGACGTATTTCCTTTTTTTTTTTTTATATTTTATTTTTTTTTTTTAATTATTATTATTAATATTATTATTTCTATAGTAACTATCATACAAGCGTTGTATGTGTCTTCTTTGTGTATTAGTTTTTTCTGTCTGCTGTCTCTATGTGTGTTTGTTTTTTTAATTATTTGTTTGTAAGTGAGAGATGTATCGATTATATTATAATAATTATTATAATTATTTGAACATTATTACGAATATATCAAAGTCTAAAAATTCCGAAGTTTATGGCAACGAATTTTTTTCTATACAAAAATCAAACTTTATCGATTTATATTTTTCTTCTTTTTTCTATTTTTTTTTTTTATTTTTTACTTTTCTTTTCCGTACAAAATTTGTTCAACACTTTTTTTTTCTTTTCTCAAGATCGAAACTTCGGAATTTTAGATTTGACAAAAACGTCGCAAAGTGTGTTCGTTTTTATTTATTTGTTAATTTTTTTTTGTTATATATATATATTTATTTTATTATTTTATTTTTTAAAACGAATCCTCTAATATTCTAAATAGAATACTGACGAAACGTAAAATTGTAGAAAAATAATGCTAGGCGCTATTTAGGTATCATAACGTTTCAAAAGTTGTTTGAAGTGGGAGGTTACAGGAGATTTAGGGCGGGGATAGTAGATTAGTGGTGGGGGATAGTAGGTTAGGGTGGGGATAGTAGATTAGTGGTGGGGGTAGTGATTGGGAGATCAGGAAGATGGTCGAGCATTTTTATCTTCGTTTCTTTTCTCATTCCTTTTGTTTGTGTGTTGTGTTTGTGTGTGTGTGTGTTGTTGTATGCACTTTTGTACACGAAGAAGACACGTCGGACACACAAACGATTTTTCTTCTTATTATTTTACTTATATTATTTAAACTATAAATTAGTGTCCTCTTCGAGTCGAATAAAAAATAAAAAATTTGCGCGTTTCTCGTTACAAGAATTTTAATTAATTTTTTTTGGTCGAACCGTGAACAAATCGAGATCATTCACACACGCTCAATTTTTTTTTCTTTTCTAAATAATACTTGCTGCTCTGTTATTTGTTTCGTCAAGTGTTTTTCTTTTTTTTTTTTTACAGCGCGTCGTCCCGTAAGTTTATTTATTGTAAATTTTTGTATTCTTCGCGTTATTGTTTTGTGTGGTTGTACGTTTATGTATACATATATATATATCTATATATGTGTGTGTGTGTGTATTTTTCATTTGTGTTTCGTTTTAAATTATTATAATATTATTATATCGGCACTACGCTCTTAAAAACTACAATTATTTTCGTAAGGCTGGCTTACTCAGCTTGGAGGAACATTGTTTTCTCTTGTTAATTATTATACATACAATAATAATAATAATAATAATATCGTCGTTCTAGAAAAACAAAAAAAACCCAAAAACAAAAAACGTTTCATCATATTTTACGATATCCGCGATATTCCACGATTTTTGTGTTGTCGTTTTGAAAAGTCATTCGACACTTTTTATACGGTGCTTTTGTGTGTGTGTGTTTATACCTCGCTTTTCTTTTCGCACCATGGTATTTAGTTCTTTTTTCTTTTATTTTTATTTTTCTTTTCAATCTCCTATCTTTTTCCCCTCTCCTTTTTTTATCATATTTATTTTAATCTCACGTAATCTACGTACTCTCTCTGTCGTATTAATTAATTAATTAATTAATTAATTTAATTTAATTTAATTTAATTTAATTTAATTTAATTTAATTAATACGAGACCCTACGGTGTCTAAGTTTTTTTTCTTCTTTTATTTTTTTTTTGTCAGGCTCTACAGGAAATACTGCTTCGTTTATGTTTTATTTATTTTAATTTCTCTTGTTCTTTTTTCATTTTTTTTTTATATATATATATAGATGTATATATATATAAAATCAATTCTATACACACATTTGTGTTTATAATATATTCTTGTTTTTTTTTTTTTTTTTCGTTTAATATTTTATTATATACAACGTAATTTATGCATGGGTTATGTGCGTTTTCTCGTAATTTAAAATTTCTACCGAGATTTTTTTTTTCTTCTTCTTCTTCTTCTTTTTCTTCTTCTTTTCCCCCCTTAGGGATAAAAAAAAAAAAACGAAAAACAATACTCAGACTATTTGGCGAACGAGACGGGATTCCTAACCTTAAAAAATTTCTTAACCTCTTAAAAATCTAATCTTTCTCGATAGTAAATACGACGATGATATAATCTGGCACGTTAAACTTCTAAAAATTATTTATATATTCGTTTTGTATAAAAAAGAAAAAGAAATCAATACTAATAACAATAATAATAATAATAAGAAATAGACCAATAATACTTAATAATAATACTAATAATAATACTAATAATAATAAAATGCTAATAATATTATTAATAATACAATACGATCGTTCTTTGGGTAAAAGTAAAAAGAAAATAATAAAGAAGAAGTAATAAAAGTATAAAGAATAGAAAAAAAAACCAACAAAGAGAGAGAGAGAGAGATAGAGAGAGAGATAGAGAAAACAAAAGACAACACAACCAGTAAAAAAAAAAAAGTAGAAGTTTAAGTTTAGTTTCTTTTGGATCAAACATAAGTCCACCTAAGTGTTTTAATCTGATCCCACTGTACCGGATGTTTCAGTCTCAGATGATTCCGTACACTATTAGGATGTGAAAAGGTTTTAGCACAGGAAATAACAGGACAGGTTGGGGAGTCCCTAGGATAATGATGATCCAAGTGAGCTCTCATTGCACCGATTTCTAGGAAGGTCCTACTACAAAGTGGACAACGATAACCGTGGTTGTGATGATGTTCACGTAACATTCTGTGTTGCCTGAAATATGGCTGGGCTCTTTGATACTTGGCGGTTGTTGTAATAGTCGTCGTAGTGGCAACGGCCAAGGTATTCGTCCCCGATTGGTCGGAGTCATCGGCGGTCGGAGTAGTTCCTGCTGCTTGTTGTTGTTGTTGTTGGAGATTGTGAGGAGTAGGAGCGGATAATGTTGGATGATGATGATGATGATGATGATGATGATGACGGTGCCGATGATTGCTGGGATGGCGTGGGTGGTGGTGGTAAGCCGCACCCTCTGCCTCATCGAGCCCGTGATCTGCAACCACCACCACACCCAAGCACCACCAGCCACACCACCCATACTCCCCACCCCCTGATAGCTAACAATATACACACATACTAACAATTCAAACCCCTACCCCCTAAACGCTACCCGAATGAACTTCTCTTTCAACCCAGCCTATCCATCACATTTCTCTCTCTCCGCTCTCCGTCGTGTCTGTCTGGTTGTCTGGCTGTCTGTTTGTCTGTTCGTATGCCTGTCTCTTCTGTCTCTCTCACACCCTCTCGAGCGTCATTTAGCGGTTACGTCCAGCAAGTGATTACTGCCTACTGGTATCAGCGCATTCCTAATCGGTATCTCGCTCGATATCGTGCACAACGGGGACTACACGGATATCTCGTACTAACATTTAACGATAACATCATGGTATTACGTTTAGAGTGTCCTTTTCACGTTGAAACGGAAGTTTATGGGCTGGGGGGGGGATAGAATGATGGAAACTTTGCGATATCGTGCATTACCAACGTTACGATAGATTTTAATATTATCTCACGTGCCAGATTTATCGTCTTGTATATGTAATTATATATACTAGTCTTAAATAAATTCCTTTTCAATAATAATAATAATCATAATAATAATAATCATAATAATAATAATAATTTATCGTAATCCGATAATTATTGTTCCAATTTTTAGGTTAGGTTCTATAATAGTTTTCAACTATTATTTATTATCAATCAGTTAGACACACACACACACACATACGCATACTTTCTCTCTCTCTTCTTTCGTTCTTTAGCAAATGTTTTCTTGTTACTTATGATAAAAATAAAGGGGGGTCTGGGAGGATATAAAGAAGTCGTATACATTAACGGATTTAAAAATAGAAAAAAAGAAACCGATGAGATAAGAAACGTTTACGATTATCTTCGAATACTGATTAAGAAAATTAATACAAGATTACGAATCAGGATTTCGAATGAATCAATCGATTGGATCGTATTTAAAAAAAAAAAAAAGAAGAAATGAAAAAATTCGGACGAGAATATTTATAAAAAAAAAAAAAACAAAGTAAAAGAATAGTTAAGAATAAAAAGTCGTGTTCACGGTTGTTAAGAAGACTGGGATTGGTGCTGTTATTGTTGTTGATGATTCGAATTGCCAGGTCTTTGATGTATCCCGTGTGCTTGTAGTTGATGATTGATCAAATAATGTTTGGTTTTGCATCGTTTGCCGCATACGTTGCATTGGGGCCACGTTTCTTGTGGCGGCCAATTAGAATGGACGTTTTTCACGTGTTGTCTGAGGTTGCTCGGGGATGAATAACTTCTACCGCAGTAACGGCAAACGGGCCTGGAATCATCGTGACGTAGTACCGCGTACAGCCTCGAGAAATTCATCTCCATGGGGTGCGTAGACGTTGGTGTTGACGTTGTTGACGTTGTTGACGTTGTTGTTGTTGTTGTTGTTGTTGTTGTTGTTGTTGTCAATGATGTTGTCGATGTCGTTGTTGATGATGACGTTTCGCTGGCGGCCGCTGCATTTGCCGCCAACGAAGAAGAAGCCTCCTCTTCCCTCTTCGGTATCACCGATCCTACAACCAGGACGTGCCCATCAATTCAACTGTTCATTCATTTTTCTTTCTCTCTCTCTCTCTCTCTATCTATTTCTATCTATCTCTCTCTCTCTCTCTCTCTCTCTCACTCACTTTCTATACTTTCTCCTATTTAGTTTGTTGTTTTTGTTTCGTTTGTTTTTGATTTGTTTTATTCGTCACTCATACGTGACCCCGTAAGCTTTTAAAAATGGGCCCACCAGGCACGTAGTAGACTTCTTTTTGTTTTGTTTTTTCTTTTCTTTTTTTTTTTTTTTTCATTTTCATTTATTTTATTTATTATTTTACCATGCACACGTGTACAATTTTGCACTGCGTGCCAGTACTACGTGCCAAGATACCGTTCTGACCCATTATTTTCCTTTGAACTATATTCCTTTCTCTCTCTATCTTTATATACACGCATACAGACACACATATATATACATACTTTCGTTCCACCAATAACCTTTCATCTATCTTTCATCCTTTCCACACTAAACTCCCCCTTTAGGGGGCACACACATTCTTCCTACTCACACTCTATCTATCTTGTTCTCACCTTTTTCTTCTTCTTCTTCTTTTTTTTTTTTTTTTTTTTTGCCTTCCTACACTTATGTAAACACACACACACACACAGATTCAAACAAATGCATTTTTCAATCCTCCCCTTTACACACACACACACATACAACACGCAAACTACTCTCGTACTCTCAGGGCATGCCCGGTTGTAGGATATTTTTGGTTGTGTTTCTTGTCGATGTTGTTGTTGGCGTTGTTGTTCTTGTTGTTCTTGTTGTTCTTGTTGTTGTTGTTGTTGTTTCTTGTTGTACTCGATTATCAATTCCTTTTATTTTATTTTTTTTTAGTAGATTAATTTGTAAATATTTAAAATCACTTTGATTCCCTTGTGATAATCAATTCTGTCTGTCTGTCTGTCTGTCTCTCTCCCTCTCTCTCTCTCTCTCGCTGATTTTCTTTCTCTCTCTTTTCATCTCACTCTTCAAGTGACGATTACAAATTTTCCTGAAAGTTTTTCGGACGACGTAGAATCCTCTTTCGTTTGTTCCGCAAAAAAATTCCTGAACGAAAGATGAAAATGAACTTAAAAAAAAAAAAATTGGCGGGAAAATGGAAGAGGAAGAAATGGGGGAGGAGGAGGAGTTCGTTGTCCGCTATTCTTCAACAGCATCATCCGCGTTGTTTTTTCTTCCATTTGTGTTTTTTTTTTAAACATCATTTCCAAACATACGTTTTTTTTAAGTGATGGTGGTGTGTGGGGGGGGAAGGGGGAGAGTTAATATCTGTACACTCAAATGTTGGTTCATCGTCATCATCGTCATCATCATCGTCATCGATCTCGTCATCGTCATCGTCGTGATTATGGTCGTGTTAATAAATACGCATTCAAACTCGTCGAGAGAGAAAGTAAGAAAAAAAAACAAAAATAACAGAGAGAGAAAAGAAAAAAATAATAATGAGAGAGAGCACGATAATATAAAGAATAAGAGAGTGAGATAGAGAGAAAGAGTGAAGAAATAGAACAACAAAGCCAAAAAATGTCCAAACGAAAAAGATCAAAGTTTTGACGAAAGTATAATCGCAAGGGGGGGGGGAAGAAAAAAGAAAAAAAAACAGATAAGAAAAACCCAAAAAAAAGAAAAATTTGGCGAGTTGACGACGAGGGGGCCGGGGCCGGGGGGCGGGGTCGGGGCCGGGGGGCGGGGTCGGGGGGCGGGGCGGGTACAGGGAATCATGGGCGAAGAAACACAGGAAGAAAGAAAAAGAGATGGTAACAGATAGAATGAGAATGAGTGTGAGAGAAAGAGAATCAGAAAAAGATGGAGTGAGCGAACTACGTAAGAACCCTCGTATTGATCCACCCTCTTCTACTCCTCCTCGTTATGACTATCTTTCCTACGAATCTCTAAGCAAAAGGCCTCTCCCACTTTTCTGCACGTCTCATTACGTAAAAAGGGGGGTTGTTAGATATGCTGCTCTCTACTCTCTCTCTCTCTCTGTCTGTCTCTCTCTCTCACTCTCTTTTTTTCTTTCTCACTTTTTCAATCTTTTTCTTTCTGTTTTTTTCTTTTTTTTTCTCTGCTCATCCCTTATTTTTGTTCCTACCTACGCGAACACGAGCTCAAATCACGACGAAATCAGTCACGTTAAATCAATCAAGTTAAATCAATCACGTTTCATCCCCCACCTCCCCCCTCACCACCCTACTCTTATTTATTTATTTATTTTTAAATGATACAAAACAGCGAGTGGAATGACGAAGAAATGCATTGGGGGGTTAGTTAGGTTAAGAATTTGTTGATTGATTTTTTGTTTGGTAAATGATTTGATAATCGGTTAAGGGTGGGTAGGAATATAGGGTTTGTTTGATTTTAAATTATGAGGAATTTTTCTTTTCCCGTTTCTGTTTTTTTTTCCCTATAAACCAACCCCTCGCATTTGTCCCCGTATTTTATAATTTTATTTTTAACTTTGTGGAAATAACGTAGAAGGTTCTTTTAAAGATGTTGATTCTATATTGATTTTGTTAATTACTCTAATATCCAACCCTCGTAAATTTTGTCCTTTTATTTTTGTTTTTTTTTTTCTTCGAATAATCGAGAATTTCAAATAATATTTTTCAATATTCGGCACGAGATACACACGAATAAATAATTTTGCTGAATTTTTGATGAATTTTTGATGAATTTCTGATGATTAATTTGATAAACGACTCGAAAATAATTTGGTTATTTATTATTAGTTGGTGTCACGCATACGTACACATTCATACATTTTTGTTCATACATAGATGACAACATATATCATAGAAAGAGAAATCGTTTAGGACACCAAGGTTTAATAGAAGTTCAACTAACAAGGAAAGGTTCCCGAGTACCAGTAGTCTAACGAGAAAAAGCTGGGATCTTCGGTCCACGTTCTGATTTATGGGTCCACGACGAAGCAATTTATTAGAATTACAGGACTACGTGTATAGTGGTGAAAACGGAAAAGCGTATTTCCAAGTGATTTATGCATCAACTCGATTACGCCGAATCCCAGTCACTCGGATTAAGGTCGACTTCCTTTTAGTTACAAAACCAACCCCCTCCTCGAACACCCAACCCCAGAACCTAACCGTCGACATTTCGACGTCTTTTTATTTTTTACTTTCTTTTTTTTTTTATGTCTATTGTTTTCATATCCAATCGAACGAATTATTCATTTTCTTGTTAGAAAAGTTCAATCTGATTTAGAATTTTGTATCAACGCGAAACAGAAACTTAATGTAACCTGCATTTTCGAAATATTATTTAAATCGTTGGCCTAATTCTGATTTTTTGTTTTTCTGATAATCAAAGATGTACAGTGATTTCGTCTTATAATTTTTTTAAAGTAATATTTAACTAGGTGTATGATTGTAATTACAATTATATTAATAAACAATATTAAATAAATAATAACCCAAAGATCAAGAAAAATCTAAAAACAAAATGACGTCAGATCGTTTGAACAATAACAAAATTAACGAATAATATCGAATTGCAAATGCACAGTCGTCTCCTGAATTCTTCCAAAGAAAATCCCACCCTCCCATTACCCCGAAAAATAATTTGAACGAAAATACAACGGTCTGATAAATAAATATATTTTCAATACGAAAGAACATTGACGTAAAAAGGGAAAGGAAGCAAAAAAAAAATAAACGAAATCAAAGATAAAGATGAAGATGAAGATGAAGATGAAGATGATGACGATGAAGATGACGATGATAGGAAAAAGGGAGGAAAACGATCTAACTAACACAGTCGAAGTAGAGTTTTGTTAGCAAAGGGTCTTGGGTGGTTGGGGGAGGGGACTGGGGGGGGCTGGGGAGATGATTGCGGGAGTCCATTAGCAACGTTTTCTCCGACGAATTGCGTTGCATTAACGAAGGAGGAGAAAGATCCGCTTTTCGAGAAGCAGTTCAGAAGCTAGCTGATTGGCTTGAAGGGTGAGCATGAAGATCGATGTCTTAGGGTTTTCTTAGAAAGCTCTCTTCTTATACTTGCGTTTACTTTTCCTTTATCATCCTATTTTCCTCAATCACACATACACCCATCACCAACCCATCCACACACACCCATCCGCCCACGCACACGCTCATACACAAAAAATACACAAACATCCGAGACTAATTGTTGATCTGACGGAGCAATTTCTTTTTGTAAACAAATTTAAGATTTCGTTATTAGATGTGTTTTTTTTTTCGCGTATTTATTTTGATTAATTAATAATTTGATTAGGGAAGGAGCGGGGGGGGAGAAGAAACGTAATCGAGATTGTTTGAATTTAATTGAAGAATTTTCACGATCAGATTTGTGTTTATAATTAGAAAAATTGTTTGGAATTTTTATTGGAGGTGCGTGGTGGGGGAAACTCTTTTTGTGAACTTAATTACTGATTTTTTTTGTTTTTAGTAACTTTCCGTATGCGTGTGTGAGTGTGTGTTTCTAGCATCGCTGTCGGTAACAGGAACTTCCTTCCCCTTTCCTCTTCTCAATGTTCAAGTTTTCGATCGGTTAGGTCTAAGGTATACGCTTGGCACGGCTTAGGTTTATGACAGGCGGTTTGATGTATGGGGGTTGGTGGAAGAGTAAAGGGGGAAGAAGGTAAAGGAAAGTTTAATTTAGCTGGGCACGTGTGGTTCGTTTCGAACATTTTCTGCTCTCTACCCACCCTACGTCTTACACCCTACACACCCACCCTCCCTCTGTTACTTTTACATAATCCAAAAGTTATATTTTTTTCGTGCTAAAAAATATACGCGGGAATCGTTAAGTTGCAAAATATGTTTCGTTAAATATCAAATATTTGTTGTTCGATTACCTGCCGGTGAATTTTGCAAATGGGCCGAGTCAAAAATTCCCCCCACCCCCCAGAAAAAAAAAGGATATTAATTTTATGATTTATTTGGTTAGGTTCGTTCATAAATCCAGGAGGGGAATTTTTCTCGCGTTCGTGTTTAAAAAAGAAAATTATTATTTTTTATTTATCATTCGTTTGCTGTTTTCTTTTTGTTTTGTTTTGTTGATTCAATCCTACTTTGGATAATAAAAAATGAACGACCATTATCTAGTTGAAAATATTTTGATCGAACACTTTGACACCCTTAATGCATTAGGAGGAATAGAAAAAGTTCACATATGGGTTAGGGGATGATATTGAACAGACAAGGTTACAAGGATGATGGTGGTGTTGGGTAGATTTTAGATACGAAATGGCTTAAAAGCACACACTAGTAGCTTAGGAACGATCGAGTCAAAACTGTAGAACGGAAAAATCTTTGGGAGTGTTTCGTTGATCGTGTGGTATCCCGAAAAAAGAAAAAAACCCTAAGAGCAACGAATACGTGCGATTGTATTAGTAATAGTAAGTGATATACAGTAGTAGTAGTAGTAGTAGTAGTGGTAGTAGTAGTAGTAGTAGTGGTAGTAGTATAAGTGGTAGTAGAAGTGGAAGTGGTTGTGACTATGCCAAAGGGGGTAAAAGGGAGAAGAGGGGTGAGTACCGGGGGCAAGTGAGGGCAGATCAATGCGGACATGTGCGGGAAATTGCACAGGGATCGATCCCAGGACCTTGGGGGGGAAACATCGGCCTCTCTCTCTCCTCTCTCTCTCATCTATCCATCTCTTCTTTTCATACTTTTTGTTTTTCTTGCCCTGTGAGATTCTCACCCTTCCTTTTCCTCCTCCTCCTCCTCCCCCCTTGTCTTTCTACCTTTCTCTTAATTTATATTTCGGTTCTATCCGAATCACGCGTTTATTCCTATCAATCATTTCGGTCCTTGTTTATCTATCTCTTTCTATCCCTTATGGTTTTATTCGGCTGATTTTAACCCTTTCCTTAAGATCGTTACAGAAAGTTAGGTTAGGTTAATTAATTGTTACAGTATTATACTAACGCAATATTGTTTCCAAATCTTCTAACATTTTTTATCGATTAAACAATAATTAAAATGTCAGAACGTGAAAAGAAAGATCGTTCTACCGATTTCAGACAAAAATCTAGGATATTTTTGTTCGAGATATTAACGAATGTGTACGTAGCTAACTATCTAGGGAATTTAATAGTTCTTTTTCGTTTTTATCCACGACGCCGTATTTTTTTATTCCCGTTTCCATTCGTTTAATACTTCGACTACGTATGTATATTCATTTCTGTCTATCCTCCGTCCCTTTCTACGTGTCCGTCCGTCCGTCTGTCCGTCTATCCGTCCGTCCGTCCGTCTATTCGTCCGTCCGTCTATTCTCCTCTATTTTACCCTCTCACATTCACGAAATGCCGGGTGGCTTTTGCGCGTCACTTACCGGAGAGGTTATTGGAAGTTCCTCTGCCGAATGTCGATCGTGGATGATCCCCGAGGCTATTGTGTTTTTGTTCGGAACGCTTGAAACGACGAAGGATCGTCCTCTCTCTCTCTCTCTCCTCTCTCTCTCTCTCTTTCTCTCTATTGGAAATTTACGAACGTGGGGCTTGTGGTTAATGAAGGATTTTGATGTAGCACCGATCAGTTTGCACGAATAGTAAATGGATGTGGGATCCCTTTTACTCATGGGAGGACTACTTTAAGGGATGATTATTATTTGTCGATCAGAATATGAATGAATGAATGAATGAAGGAATGAATGAAGGAATGAATGAGGAAGACTAGACAAAGATGGAATTACTTTCCTTTTTTCTTTTGTTACTACCTATGATATTTATCTATCGTCTTTTCTCTCCATCGGGTTTTATGAAGATGAAATATTTTCTGAAGATGAAATATTTTCTGAAGATGAATTTTAATCTGACGATTTTAAAACTGTAGACTTTTTTCCCTATTTTTTCTCATCGAGAGAGATTAATAAAATTTGTAATAGCGTTGTTTTTTTTTTTTTAATAGTATAGAATCGTGGTTCGTGAAAATTTCTCAACGTAGTCTTCAGTTTTCGAGATTGATTTCGTTCGTTTCGTGTTGTGACAAAATTTGTGATTAAAAGATGGCGGATCATTGGTCGTGTTTTATATGCGATTAGATATTTATCATCGGATGGTAAAATAGATGAGATCAAAAGTATAGAGGAAAAAGTAAATATGCAATATTGTATGAATTAAATAATCACGCTTTCTAAAAATTCAAACGTTGATTAATTTATTTCGCGTTGAAAAGAAAATTGTTGGATTAATAAATAAACAAAAAATCGTTGAAATAACGATTCCATTTAACAAGCATCAGATATTTACCATCGGATGGTAAAAAAGAAAGGAAAAAAAGAATCGGTGGAAATGAGAGAAAGGAAAGATTTCGTTTACAACGTTTACAACGTTCACCGACGTTCCCGTGAGATCTAATAAAGATTTATTATCGTATCGAGAAAGGTTCGTTGGTAGTTTGAGAGTCCGGCAAAGGCAAAAGCTTTCCATTCTTTTTGCAAGAACCCTCCCGCCACCGCCACTGCCACCGCCGCCGCCGCCATTGCCTAGGGAATAATGCCTAGGGAATAATGCCAAGGGAAAACTCAGAGTATTGCTGACAAAACCATGGCATTAGGTAGCAAACTCTTGAGAATAACAAAATAAAGAAAGAAAAGAAAAAAAAAAGGAAAGAAGATAACACCGAAAAAAACGTACCGACCGAAAGGAAGGAAGAAAAAAAAAGAAAATAAAATAGGAAGGAAAGAGAGAGAACAACAACAGCGTTTCCCTCCCCCCTCCGTTAAATTGATGAGGAGTTGTTGCTGCTGCGTAAGTGTATAAAAAAAAAAAAAACAAGAAAGAAGTAAAGTAAGAAAGAAAAGAAAACAGGAGTGGAAATTTTGGATTCCGCAGACACGAAAAGTGGGAGAAGGCGTACCTATTTTCACCGATATCTAGGAAACACATTAGTCGTGTGTCTTCTAAGAATAACACAGAATGATCCAGACGTCTCTATGAGGATAGAGACGTTAATAGTATTCAAATAAAATATATTAGAAAGACAGGCCGAGCTTTCATTTGGGATAGTTGGCCGAAGTAAACTCTGACGTTTCTTATACATGTAAGCATGTATATATGTGTACGTATGTATGTGTCTATGAATAATAGCAAAAATTCTTCGTTAATCCACCCTAAAAATATAACCCAACATCGTGTTTAACGTGGATCTAACCTAGACTAGGCACGGGTAACTCGAGTACTATGAGTTAAAAGCATTCCTCCTGTATCTAAGATGGAAATCTAATGAAAGAAAGAAAGAAGAAGAAGAAGAAGAAGAAGAAGAAATAAAAGAAAAGTAGAAAAAAAGTTTGAGCAAAGTAACTTGTCTGTTTCCTGATAGTAACCTCTTCTCGAAAAGCATCGATCGAAAGGAATTCAATCAAACTTAGAAAGACTTTCTAGTAGAATCGTACTAAGAGGGGTGAGGAGGGGTCAGGAAGTGGGTGGATAGGGATAGTCGGGGATAGGGTTTTACCGTTTCTGTCTGTTCAAGATGCTCTTCTGGATTACAGTAGAGTAAACAAGTAGAATGAACGATGAGGAAGTAGCTAGGAATACTATGGTAGACTAAAAAAGGGACGATAACAACTGGCCAACTTCGATCGTCCACGTTTTCTCATACTTATGTGTAACTTTGAGAAAGAGTTTGCGAGTATTATCAGAGAATAAGAAGAAGAAGAAGTAGAAGAAGTAGAAGAAGAGTATTCGATGACGAATAAGAAAAGGAAGAAAAAAAATAGGTGGTGGAAGAAGGGAGGAAAGGAAAGGAAAGGAAAGGAAAGGAAAGGAAAGGGGGGTAGGGAAGAAGGGATGAGTAGTAGGAGGGAAGGATGGAAGGGTCTGGTCGTGAAGAAAATCAATGTGGTCAGAGATAGAGAAGTTTGCGAGAAGTGGTTGGAAGAAGAAGGAAGATAGAAGATTCCAAGAAGACGAGGATCCTTTATGTCGGGTCACGTCTTTAATATACTTCGCGTGAGTGGTGGTGGTGGAGGTGGAGGTGGTGGTGGTGGTGATGCGGGGGAGGGGGAGGAGAAAGTATGACTAAGGCAGCAGCTTAATCAATCTTCTTGCCAAAGTATGTCTATATATGTGTATATGTTGTGTCTTCTTAATTTATGATTTTATTTTTTAGTAAACAATTGTTTAGTTCGTTTGATTGTTCTAGTTAATAACTGTTGATCAAGTTGCAATTAGTTGTAGGATGCATTTTTTACTTATGGTTTGTTAAGAATCACTGTTTTTGTGATATTGGGGTATGCTGTTTTGGTACTTGCTGATGTTGCAATTATTGCATGTGTTATTGTGTGTTACATTTTGAACTTTTGATTTGTAATAACAATGTTTTTGATATTGATGTATTGATGGGGTATGCTGTTTTGGTAATTGATGTAATAGTAGAGTTGCTGATGTTGTTGTTGTTGTTGTTGTTGTTGTATTTATGAGAGATTGGTCTTCTTCTTTATCGTTTCCATTCTCAAATGGCAACGATCGATCCCAAACGACTAGGAGTGCTTAGGGAGAAAGAGGAAGAGAAGTGGTGGAAGAGGGGCAGGAGGAGGAGGAGGAGGTGGAGGTGGAGGTGGTGGAGTAAACGGAGTATTCGTGACGACGATATCGAGCGTACCTACGATGAGGGAATACCATCGGGTGCTGCGGCATGTGGTACGCGGAACTTGGAGAAGCTAGAAACCACTGGCACCATCAACATCACCATTCCCATCACCATCACCATCACCATCACCATCACCATACCTATCACTATCACTATCACCCTATTCTTGTATTACTACTACTACTACTATTTCATTCCCTGTGTGTTTCCAACTTTTACGACGTACACAACTTTATTTCTGTTCGATTTGGATGATTTAGTTTTATTTTTTATATTATGCGTTATAATATTATTTCTTTAACGATCTTTTAACTTTTTTCTTTTAAGCGTGGTCTCGTTTGTTTTCTTTTTTTTAGTTTTATACTTCGAATTTTTATATAATAATATTAAATTGTTAATGTAATTATATTTTTGTACGTTTAACTACAATTTGATTGCGTTCGAGTGATGGTGGTCTCATTGAAGAATTCATAAACATAACAATTTTTATTTATTCATGTGAATCATTGTTCAATCGTTTCCAAATGATCACTTTTCGAATTTTCAATCGAACGTTTAATCGATTAATGAGATAATTTTGCACACTTTTTCGTTCTTATTCATCCTTTTCATTTTTTTTTTCTTTCTGTCTCACTCGAATCTAAACTTGACGTAACAAATAACGAGAATAGTAGAAGAACAAGAAGAAGAAGAAAATAAAAAAGAGGAAAGGGGAGAAGGGTGAAGGGGGTGGGTGGCTGGGGTGGAAAAAATACGTAACGATTTGCTAGAATGACGTAGACGAATGCGACAGATTCCAAGAGGGAATTGCGATTGTCATTTGTCCGAACGACGCAATATACCGTATAAGTTTGCCTCCGGCACGTGGATATCTTCTTAGAGTAGGGTGAAACCGAAGAAAAGGGGATTTCCAGACATTAAGGGAGGTAACAGAAAGAAAGGAAGAAAGAAAAAAAAAAGAAAGAAAGAAAGAAAGGGATAGAGATAGCTGGACCAAGTTGAACGATTGAAGAAAAGGAAAGATCAAGGACACCCCTTATACCTACCCCCTTTCATACAAACACACACACATACACGCACACTTCTATACGTGTACTCGTAATAATATGGCAGGAAAAAAAAATTCAACGGAACCCTGAACAATTCGGATTAGCCGAAACTTGCTTATGGTTGTTGAAAATATACACACACACATACACGCACACTTCTATACGTGTACTCGTAATAATATGGCAGGAAAAAAAAATTCAACAGAACCCTGAACAATTCGGATTAGCCGAAACTTGCTTATGGTTGTTGAAAAATACTCCAAACGTTAAATAAAAAACAACAAATCTCAGTAATCATTAGAAAGATTTAGTTTAGATGAAATGAAATATAATTTTCCGAAGGTCAGACAGGGGGAGGAGTATGAATTTCTTTTCGGAAGGGATGATAAAAGCGTGGGAGAATGGGGTGGTCAGAAAAGATTAGGAAAGTAAGAGATGTGGGTTGTTGAGGATGATTTGGGGGTGGGTGGTAAGGGAAGATGAGGGATGACGAAAGAGAATCTTACTTTTCTTAACTACGTTGGTACATAGAGGGTACGTTTCATACACATACACACACACATACAAACATACACACACATATATTTATATTACATACACGTAGGTGAAAATGGGCGTGGACACGTACTCACGCAATGGCATCCCTCGCGCGATCCCAACTGGTCCCTCGCAAACTTCAATCCACCCTCCTATTTTTTTTTATCCTTTTTTTCTTTTTTTTCTTCTTCACGATATACTTTGAACTTACCGGCGAATAAAAAAAAAGGAAGAAGAAGAAGAGAGAGAGAGAAGACAAAAAAGATCAGAGGTAAAGAAAAAAAAGAAAATAGAAGTAGAAGACAACGGTATTTCTTTCCTCCTCCTACTTTTTATCGAAGAAGAAGAAGGAAAAAAAAAAAACTCGTCAGTCCGATAAGAATCGGAAACCGAAACTGAAACGAATGCCAAAGTTATCCGGGATCGGGATCCGAGTGATAGATGACTCTAATCTAAGGATAAAACGCGATCTTCGGGGCTTTTAGTAACACACAGCGAGGAAAACGTGATCCTCGGTTTAACCAGGGAAATAAAATTGTGGTCGTATAGTAAAAGTTGGTGTGAGGTGAGGAATAAGGGATGAACTAAGGTGTTTGTGTCTGTATGTGTGTGTGTGTGTGTGTTTGAGAAAAGGAAAGATGATCTTTGACGTGTAATTCCTTTTTTTTCCTTTAACGGTATAAATCAAAATCCTGAAATTGTTCTATCGTACCTACATCTATTCTCTGATCATCAAAGTTGCACAAAATACCCGTTTGAGCAAAGTATCAACCAATCCCGATCGGGTAAAAGATTACGTCAGAGATTGTTTAGATCATACTCTTAGTTTGTTTTTTGTTTTATATGACTTTCTCACTTTGTTCATCGTCAGAGAGTGCGAGTACTTTTAGAACAAGCCTTTAGCTTTGAAAGATAATCAACCAATCAACCAATCAACCAATCGGAGTACTTTTATTGACGATGATATAAAATAATAAAAATAGGAACAAGTTTTGAGCTTATATCAAAATATTATTCATCAGAAGGTGGATGGGGGGTTGTAACCAATTGAAGATTCTAACATTAACTTAGACATCTTCCAAAACCCAATGGATGAAAGAAAAGATGAATGGATTGAAGAGAGTAATCGTGAAAATAGAAAGCACGGAAATGGATAACCTTGTTCTACGTGAGTGGTGGTGGGGGGGTATGGGAGATCGTTTTAGGGGTTGGGAGGAGAATTGGTTTGGGGGTAAGGGGAGAAGAGGTAGGGTGTTCTGTTCTGTTTAGTTAGACGGGGGAGATTAGTAATAGAACTCTTAGGTAAGACCAAATGGGAAACTTTCTCATCGCGTGGTTGACGATCGTACATCGAAGTAAGTTGCGTGTCTCGTGAAATAAGTTTTGTGTCGGGGGTTTCTCTCTTTTAGAAATCGGTGATCCGTTAGGGATCGAAACCAGGCGTGGCACACGGAGGAACCTAGACATAGCTAATAGTAGTTTGTCCTACCTTGCTTTGCTAGATATTCTTCTAGGTTAGGTGAACCCAATGGATCACGGTGGTGGGGATGGATCCTGGGGGATGGGTTTTGATAAATACGAAATGATTTCGTGATTGGAGATAAACTCGAATAAAAGGGTGAAAATAAAAGTGTAAAAAAGTGAAAAAAAACAGAAGAAAGTAAGGAATGAAGGAATCGATTTGTTGAGAGAAATTTTAGGCGAGAACAACAACCACATTCTTCTGTTCCTATTCCCCTCAACCTGTCCCCCCCTTCTACACGCGTTTAGAAATGTTAAATGTCTGTGTGTGTGTGTGTGTGTGTGTGCGAATAGAAGGAGAAGATGAATAAGAGGAAAAGGTGTGACAGAAGATAGTGCAAAAGAGATAGAAGAGTTAGGAAAGTTTGAGTTCGAGTTAGAGTAAGAGGGATAGTGAATAGCACTACGTGCTGTTTGTTGAATTGTGAAGATCAATACGACGCACTCAGTTTCTCTCCCTCGCGATTCCGTTAGCATGTGAGTGTGTGTACGTGAGTTTGTGTTGATGCATGCGAAGCACGTAATCTCTCTCTCCCTCTCTCTCTCTTTCTTTCTTTCTTTCTCTCTCTGTGTCTATCTATTTTTTTCTTTCTCTTTCTAATTCATCTGTCAAATCCCAAACTTAACTTTTAACTTTGCTATAAATACTGAGTAACCACAACATGTTTTTATATACTGATGTGAGAGAGAAAAAAGAACAGAAAGATAAACAAAATAATTCAGCGAAGTTTCGTTTCCATTAAAAATCGACGGTTGGCAACAACAACAAAAAATGATTAATTGTTTAAATGCATTTTCGTTCATACTAAACACATACACATACATACGTACATTATACATTTTTATAATTAAAAATTCTCGTTCCTACTTTCTATTTAATACACGCACACATACATACATCCACATACACACGTATATATATATTTTTATCGATCTTAAGAGTAAAAGAATAAAAAGAACAAGAAAAAGAAAAAGAAGAAGAAGAAGAAGAAGAGAAGGGAACAGGAAAAAAAATTAATCAAGGGTAGTGCAAGAAGAAGAAGAAGAAGAAGAAGAAGAAGATTTGACGAATTCAGCTGATGTGGTAATACTGGTCTGCTGTTTAAGGTAAAACCCCTTCTTCATTTCCCATCCTTGGGGTAAAATTAGTTCGATCGTCGTACCGATTTTCTAGATTTTTGTCCTCATAATAATCCCTCGTTCATTTCCTATTCGATCATAGATTAAGAACAGTTATTTGAGGCTTTTTAATTTTAACGAAGATGGGCTAAACCCCCCAGCCCATTCCCCCATCTCACCCTAAGTAGTTCTAACCCCTTCCAAACACGTTGGCTTGCGTCAGATAGCATTGAAAGAAGAAACGAGGCTAGTCATATATATCCGGTGATACATTTTTCTTCTCCTTTTTTTCTTTTTTTTTTCTTATTTTCCTACTTTTTCTGCACACATCAGGCCGTTTTTTAAAGGAGGAAATTTTTCAGACGGGGTGTCGGCGCGTTGTTACACTAAACCAACCCCCTCTCCGTAATCGTCCCACCCCTTCCAATCGCCCACCTTGTTTCCATCCTCCCCCTCCTCCTCCTCCCACTCCACCACCCAGTATTTTTCTGTCTTTCTCATCGTCGGTCAATCGAGGAGGCCTACTTATTGAAGCGTCGAAGGGCGAACACCTTGCGCACTGCGGTAGGCGCACTGTACGAAAATAGGTCGGCCTACCCCCTCTCCACGTCACTCCCCTCCTCCTCCTCGTCCTCCTCCGCCTCCTCCTCGTTCGACGCCACCTCTTTCTTTCCCTAGCCCACTTCTCCTACAACCCTATTTCTCTCTTACCTATCGACACCTCCGCGCCCACGTTTCCTTTTCACCCTAACCTCCCACCCCCACCTCCACCTCCTTAAGAAAGAGAAGGGTGTATATATATATATGTGCGAGAAGTGACTAGCCTTTAGTCTCTTAGTCTTATGTACACGATTTTTGCGCTAGTTTAACGTTTTCTTGGGTTCTTCTTATTTTATGTTTTCCTTCCTTCCTTCCTTCCTTTCCTGTCTTTCATTTTTTTTTTTTAGGTTATGTACAACTGGTACGTGATATTTATATACACACACGAAAAACGTTACTTAGGGTACGTTGGTTTAGAACAATTAGAGGGAAACACATTAAAAAAAGAAAAGAAAAAAAAAGTACGTTTTACTTAAGCTATTAAACTGCGTTATAGTTTAGTTGTTGTAGTAATTGTTGGTAGTTGTTGTTGCTCATCACTGTTTTTCTTCCGACCACCTATCAGCTGACGTATACTGTTGCGATGACGTAGACTGTTGTTGCTGTTGTTGTTGTTGCTGTTGCTGTTGTTGAGTCTGTTGTTGAGTCTGTTGTTGAGCTTGAGCTTGAGCGTGGGTGGTCATCTGATAAAGTGGATAACTCTTTCTCTTCCTGATACCGTGCATCGATAACAAATGGATTTGTAAATACTGTTTAGTTTTAAACATCTTGCTGCAAACGTGACAAGATATAAATTCCGTTTGTACTGTGTGCACGTTGACGATGTGTTGCTTCAGGTTTGAATTGTTCGAATAGATTTTACCGCATTCCGGGCATTTAGGTTTGCCAGGATTATTGCCAGCTTCGAGTTGTTGGAAACGGCGATGGGCTTGATGCAACATTGCCATGCTATCTAATTTATTTTTCGTACAGGTTTGAATCATCATACGCAATTGATCACTTTTTGACGACACTTGTTGTTGTTGCTGTTGCTGTTGTTGCTGTTGTGGTTGTTGTTGTTGCTGCGTCTGTTGTAGTTGCTGTTGTTGTTGCAGGGCCTTAAAGTTCTGCAGTTTTTGATGCATTACCGTAAGTTGCTCGCTACTCATACTGTTCAAGGAGTTGAGAGTGTTATGGGTGCGTTTCTGCGACTGTTGGCTGGTGGCATGGTGGTGATGAGGAGGAGGAAGCTGATGATGATGATGATGTAGAAGGGAGGCTAGGTCCTGCCCTTTAGTGTTGTGCGACCCACTACTCTGGTAGCTATCAGGCCCAGCAGGTTCGATTTTCGTCGTTGGTGTACCACCAGGAACCCAAGCAGAACTCGAGCTTGAACCATCCCCACCAGAGGGCTGCCACCGCCCTGGAACCACCAGCCAATGTCAGTCCTCGTCCAATCTCGTACGATCCCTTAAACACTAGTCAAACCTTTTTTCCTCCCGCAACAGCCCTTTTTTCCGATTCTTAACTTTTTTTTTTTTACTTTTTAATTTTTAACATTAATTTTTCAGCAATCACTTCGTATCCTAATCATTTTGCCGTTTATTTATTTATTTATTTATATATATATATAAATATATATATATATTTTTTTTTCCCCCATTTTTTCGTTCGGGCTCGTTGCAAATCTCATTCGTTTACCCACCCTGTTTTCCCTTTTTATTATTTTTTTCTTTTTTTTTTCTTTCTTTCTAAACTAATAGTCAGCTAAATAGAATTGAAGTTTCAATTTCTCTCTCTCATTCTCTCTCTCTTTCTCTCTCTCTCTCTCTCACTTTCTCTCCCTTTTTTCATCTATCGTACTTCTCTTTCACACACACATATACGCACACTTTCAATTTCTTTCATACAATTTTATCTGTGTCCTTTTTTTTGTTTTCTTTTTTAAATTGAATAAAATTTAAATTTAAATTTTTACAAATTTATAATTTTCTTTCTTTTAAACGAATACGAAACGAGTTCTCGATTTAGACGACGAATCGCATCGTTTCTCGTGATTATACGTTTTCTTAGGGGGGGGAAAGTTAGGGCGGATATTTGTTTGATAAAATAATTCGAAAAAAGAAAAAAGAAATTAAAATGAAAGAAATAAAAAATGAAGGAAAAGAAAGGATGATGATGATAATAATAATAAATAATAATAATAATGATAATAAATAATAATAATTTCGTGCGTATATGAAAAACACGCAGCGCACGGACAGATTGTACCATAAGTGGGTTTTCTTATTTGTCATTTTTTTTGGTTTTGTTTCTCGAAAAGCGGATATTCGAAAAGAATAAATAAATGCAAATGATTCGTAGGGTTTTAAATTAAAAAAAAAAAAAAGAAATAAGAAAAAAAAAAGAAAAAAACAATAGGGGAGAAATGCAGGTCATGGGGGTGGGGTTGTGAGAGGTACGAGAGTTCCATGCATTCAACGGTAACAACGAGAGACGAAGAGTCCTTCCTTCTTTGTTTTCTTATTTTGATAATTATTTGAAAAAATATTATCCTTTTTATAATTATATAACTTTTTGATTTGTATATTTTCGTTTATATAAAAGAGAGGAGTCATAAATATTCGACGGGAGGGTTAACTAGGATCTACGAGATCGTATCGAAAAATGAAAAAATCCAATGATCGTGCAAAAGAATCATACGACTTACCGTAATTTGGATCCTGATTTGATGCGTGAATTCCCGACGGTCCTGGCATTAATCCTGAAACCAATGATTTCATTTTAAAATATGACATTACTTTTTATTTATTTATTTAAAGCAAAAAATATTTGATTAATCATTTCGTTGTCGATCAACGATCGTATTTACTAATGGATTGTTGTCTCTAAGTTAAAAATAATAATAAAAAACGAAATGATTAATTAATTTATTATTGTTATTTTTTTGATCGCGTTTTATCGAAAAAAAAAAGAAAAAACAAAACAAAAAAAGATATAAATATACCTTGTAGTCCCAATAGAGCGGCTGGAAAGTTACTGCGATGATGTTCCATCGAGGAATCGTTCAATAAATCGCTTGGTTCAGTTTTAACAGAGTTCAGGATGCTTTCGTTGTTGGATATATCTTCGTTGTCGGACATTGAATTCGAATCTTCGCCAATCGATTGTGTCTAAAAAATAAAGAAAACAGAATATTAATATATGGTAATGTTAAAGTATAATTAGACAAACAAATGCAAATGATTTGATTTGATTTGTTTCTAAAAGGAAGTTTATGTTTGTTTTGAAAAAAAAAAAAAAGAAACAAAAGAACGAAAAATGTATGACACGTGTTAAAATTAATCATCAACCTATACATTAGGCTAAATTAATTCAAATAATTATAATCAATAACCTGAATGTTATTCGGCGGTGCTGTATGTATCGTTGGTCCACCTTCAAGAGCTTGTCCCAATAGTGATTCTTGTAAATCTGTTTTAGGTTCAGTGTTATTATCCCTTTGAGGACTATAACTTCTAGCCCTTTTATCTGGCGGTGGACTATCGTCGTCATCGTTATCATGGTCTCTTCCGTTATCTGGCCAAGCATTATGTGGGGTTACCTACAACGGGAATAAATATCAAACGATATTTCATTTGAACAATATTGACGTTAGATTTTATTATTAATTATTTATCTTTTACAATTTTTCATTTAGTTTTCTATTATTTTGTTATTCTAAAAAAATAGGAAACAGTCAATGCATCATTTGCTATTATATGATTTTAATATAACATAACCTCAATCTTAAATTATCAAGTATCGTAGAATAATATTGATGCATTGTTATTATTTAAAAATTTTTCATTTAGTTTTCTATTATTTTGTTATTCTAAAAAAATAGGAAACAGTCAATGCATCATTTGCTATTATATGATTTTAATATAACATAACCTCAATCTTAAATTATCAAGTATCGTAGAATAATATTGATGCGTTGTTATTATTTAAAAATTTTTCATTTATTTTCTATTATTTTGTTATTCTAAAAAAATAGGAAACAGTCAATGCATCATTTGCTATTATATGATTTTAATATAACATAACCTCAATCTTAAATTATCAAGTATCGTAGAATAATATTGATGCGTTGTTATTATTTAAAAATTTTTCATTTATTTTCTATTATTTTGTTATTCTAAAAAAATATGAAACAATCATTTGGTACCACATTATTTTAATATAACATAACCTCAATTTTAAATTATCAAGTATCGTAGAATAATACGTATAAATGATGCATTGCTATTATTACCAAAGGAAAAAGGTAAATCAAACGGTACTTACAGGTGCACTGAGATTGTTACCACTCGTGGAAGGTTCTGGCTCTATTCTGGCAGTAACAATACTACTACTATTTACATCAGCTAACCCTCGAATTTGAAGGGAATGAGCCGTCTTCAAAAAATTTGGCAAATCTGCTTGACCAATGTTAACTTCTCCGTAATACATGAAACGCAATAAGGATTCAATATCCCCATGTGAGACATCTTTTAGAATTATCGTCGGATGTTGACATGGGTTATGCTATAATTATAAAGAAAAAATATTATTAATACTTGTACACAGGTACTTTTATTATTATCAAAGTTACCCTCTACCAGTCTAAGTCTTCCCCCAATACTAATATTCACCCTCAGAAAACAATCTTCTTTCTTATTCAACGAAACATTGATTTAATTAATAACAAAATGAATCATAAAATAAACATAACTATTAATCCCCATAATAATATTTTTCAAAAAACCCAATACGAAAAATGATTTTTAATCTAACATTTTTCTCAAAGACAATCTCATTAACATAATTATTTATTTTTAACTCGAATTAAAACAATATGAAATGAATCTTAGATTAAAATAGGCGTGATTCATGCGCGCGTTATGTTAATATGAATGAACAATAATAATCGATACGTGTGAAAGATTTTCATGTGCAACAATCCACGTAGTTATCGTTTATTATTATTATCATTATCATTATCAATATAAATGTATATATAAATATATACATGTGTGTGTGTGATATGTATGTATATAGAAACTAGAATATAACTAGATACACATTGACTTTATTTTCCCCATTGACATTCATGGAACTAGAACACGCGTATCTCGGCGTTAATAAAATTCGATAGGTACGAGCCGTTTAGATTATAATCAACCCGGCATAGTGATATTATCGATGATGAGGTGCTCTATCGAGCATAGAAATATTTATTATCGCATCGTTGAACAACAAAGATACCAAACTAACGAGAACCATGACGCGTTAACTCGTGTTATACGTGTGCCTCGTGTTTGTTTTAGTTTAAACCGTGTAGTTGGGTTTGTGTCACTGAATTTCCAATAACCACATGAAAATTTTTGACTTTTTACATTTACCTTTACCTTTACGTCTAAACCCATCCATCCATTCCCACCCCCTTAACTTCCCCCCTCTCAAACTACCATCGCTGAGTCGAGATTGATTTTCAAATTGCCTTTCAAATTGATCCTTTACTAATATTATACTACATCTCTCTCCCATTCAACCATTCACGTTTATTGTTTATCCGGTTTTGACAATAGTTTCTAAAAGTAATTTACAAAAAAAAACAAAAGAAAAGCGGAACGTTAAGAACGACGTATATATTTTTTATTTGTTTTTTTTTTTTAGAGGACGAATAAAATGTTCGTAAAAAGTTATTTGCAATGAGTATGATGTTAGAACGTCCATTCGTAGAAATCCGATTAATCGGATAGCGGTCAGTGTAGTGTTCATTAAAATTCATTAAAATTGAGTGTTAAATTTGTTTATTTTGAACGAATAGAAATACGATTGTAACGTAACATCGAAATTGTTGCGCTATGGTGGCAAAAAAAAACGATTTAAATCACGCTGCCATTTTGTTTTTTTTCTTTTAAATGTTTAACATTTTGCGATGGAAATGCTTTGATCGAAACGATTGAAATAATTGGAATAATTGATATAATTTGTTGCCCAGTAGTTTGAAAGTATGTTCGAAAGAATTGAGAAGAAAAGAGAAAGAAAGAAGAAGAAGAAAAAGAGAAAGGGGAGTGGGGGAGAAGAGCTAGAAAAGGGGGAGAGGAAAGAGAGAGATAAATAATAAAAAAAAAAAGAAAGAAAGAAAAGATATAAAAGAACGGAGAACTCCGGTATGGACTCCTTTATCGCATTAACCAATTCAATTAACAACTTTGAGACAAGCGTCAGTCCCTCTTTGCCTTCCTTTCCCCTTCCCCTCCCCCCACCACCTTCCCCCTTTCAGTACTGCACTAATTAGAGCTAACGCGATTAAAACGGGTCAATAATTAATTGTATGGCTGGTGTGTTGTCCAAAGACGAACGGAGGAATTGACAAATCGCGTTTCGATAGAATAGAATTTGATCTTTATTTTATTATTTTGCGTTTTGTCTTTTTGTCTACGTGGAAAAAGGGTGGAAAAGGAAAAGGTTAGAGTTTAGGATTGTTTGTATAGAAAGATATTTTTGTTGAGAAATTATTTTCTTTCGAATTATTATCGTTATGATTTATAATAACGGATATATTATTATACTTTTGCTATTATTCCAAGTGGAAGGGGATTTTGTAATGCACGTTGTGAAAGTTGAGATTAAATTAGATTATGAGTTATGGTCGAGTTTAGAAATTATGCAGAGTATGTTTCAAAGAGATTATATTCGGTAATATTTTAGCTGAGATTGTTACAATATGTACTAGTTGTATGTGCAGAGGTACGGCATAATAATATTATCGATCATTATTATAATGTAAAATATCTTTGTGAATAGAATGTAATAGGGTAATGTTAATTAAATTGGCCATTAAGTACGTGAGGTTTATAAATATTTCGTACGATAAAAACTGCACGGATTTATTTGCTAACCTATAAAATGTATATATATACGAAATATTATATTTAAGATATTAATAATTATTCATTTCTCGAATCTCTCTCTCTCTCTCTTTCTCTCACGGAGTGTATTGATTGATAATATTAAATTTATTCAACACTACGACCACCGTTTACGATGAAAATTTGTACGAAATCAAGTTTCAGCACGATTCGGTCGCCATTTTTTTGTTCAGCTTGACCGCCGATTGGTCGCCATTTTTTATTCATTTAGACCACGGGATTGGTTCGCCATTTATGATTCAGTTTGAGCGGGAATTCGTCGTCAACGGGTTAACGTTAAAAGATCGAAAAGCCGATTAAACGACCACTAACGGGATTTATTAATTTATGGGCATTAATGAACAATGATTAATATTTAAATATAAATATTAAATATACTATTAAATAAATAAATAAATATAATGAAAATTAATATTAGAAAATCTCTACAATATATAACGGGAAATATATGTTTTTGAAAAATTAATAACAATAAAAAAATGTACACACACTCAATTTATAGATTTATCTTTGAACTCGTTGAAACGTATATCATACTTCTACTTTTTTTTTTCTTCGCGTTCGAGTAAAAGGGAATTATTATAATAGTATAAATTAAAGTTAATTATCATTAATCAATTATCCGAATATATATTATAGATTTGACGAGCAAGAAAAGCAAACGATATCCTGATTCCTTTAATCGATCGAACGATCTTCCTGCATTGCTTTGACGCTTTTTAGAAAGCTAGTGCTCCGGATTCCAACGTGATCGTTTACAGGTGGCTAGAAGGAAATTATGGTTGCTCTGTTAGTCGAAGGCACGATGATACATGGGACGTTTATCGGTGCCATCGATTCGGAGAAATCCAAGTAGAAAGAGAGAGATAGAAAACACATATAAACACACACACATATATATATGCATCTTTGATGTTAGAGTAAGTATTGAAGATGTATGTGTATGTGTGTGTTTCTATACGTGTACCAAACTGGATCGAGTAATGCGATCTTTTGCTATATAAAGTTGAAAGGAAGAATAAAAAAAGAAGAAAAATAGTTGGATCGATGGATCGATCGGTTGTTGATCGGTAATCTTATATCGAATTATAGTCTTACGTGAGTTTTTTTATTATTATTTTCTTCTTCTTCTTCTTCTTCTTCTTCTCTTTTATTTTATTTTGTTTTTTAATTAGGTGATATATGTATGAAACTTGTTGTTTTCTTGAATATTGTATCTATGTGTAATTAATTGTACTTTATTTCAATTAAATTCCTATTGTTTATATCATAAATAAATAACGTAATTTTACTATTAGTTGAATTCTTATATAAATATTGTATAATTATTAAATAATAATCAATAGAATTATACAGAAATTTTTATTTGACAGTAAAGTTGAGCGAAAATATTGGAAACAAAGAAAAATAATAAAGAAATTGAATTATGTCAGATATTTTATACAAAATGAATCATCAAATGAATTTGTTAAATTTTTTAACTTATGTTATTAGAATTATCGATACATTTGCGTTCAACTTTTAGTCTGAGGGGATGCTGCGAACATTCGTTTATGTTCGAAAAATAAAAATGATGATATATAAACATATATAAAAAAAAAAATGGACGAATGAAATTTAGAGAAAGATAGAAAATTTAACGATTAGGTGAAATATCCGAAATGTGTAGTTTCTAATCGTCCGAGGGTATCCCGCATATCGTGTTCGCATGTACAATGAAGCACCCTAACTAAAGAGTAAGTAGAAAAGTAGATACGATTGCATGGTTTCTGATCCGGTTATGCGGTGAACGCGCATCGTTCATGGCTTCGCAAAATATGTTCTCGTGTATTGGTATAGTTGTGTCGTGACTTACTACGTAAACGATATGCCATGGATACACGCGTAATTTACGGATCCAATTCTCTGACTAAAACCAATCAACAATATATATTATTATAATAATAATTATAATTATAATAATAAATAAAATATAATATTGTAAAATAAAATATAAATATATATTATTTATTTAGATTTATTAAAATAAATATATTATATAAATAAAATAAATATAAATAAAATATAATTATAATAATATAATAATATATATGTATGTATATGAATTAAATTTGATTTAAGGATTTTTGTATTTTACATATTAATTTGACATATTTTTGTGTGTATTTTGTAACGAATATTTTTCAAAGGTTATACAGATTTCTCTGCGATGAATTATTGATCAAACATATTCTATATAACAGCATTACTTGTTTATTACCATAGTTACCGGTTCACGTTACATACAATTTTTATTCTTAATCTCTTCAATGTTCATTTTTATTTCAGTTTAATTTTTTATTTTATAAATCATTTAACGTGTTTTCTAAATTTTTATTCACGTATTTTGTTCATTTATATATTTGTAATTATTTCATTTGTAAATCGCGTTGTTCTATTAGAAAGTATTGTCTTTTTATTTATCATAGTTAAAGATTCGTGATAAATATAATTTTTATTCTTAGTTTATACAATTTTGTTTAATTAATTTTCATTAATTCATTTCTTTTATACTTATTTCATTTATAATTATCGTTTGTGTTTTATTAACGTGAATTTGTAATTAGATATTTGAATAATATCGGTAAAATCTTTAAGGGTAGGGGTGGGTTGATGTAGGGGAAACAAGTTTTCCTTCATCTCTCATCATCATCATCATCATTTAGAACTTTTCTCTCTCTTTCTCTCTGAACTTTTTTCTTTTCAAATATTATTCCCCATCATTTCTCAGTAAAACCAAAGAATTTTATTACAAATTCCGCTCACAACCGTATTGGAAGTCATCCAAACGAGTTTCAATTACTACATTTATTATTACCACGATCACATTATTATCAAGAATTCGAAGTTAAAAGAATGTAACTTTTTTCAATCATTTTCCTTCACTTCTACTTCCCCCCCCCCTCCCATTGCTTCCATCTCAGAGTTCTCTGTTTCTCAAGTTTCAGGTTTTGCATTCCTTTCTTAATTAATTCCAATTCTTATATTCATTTCATTTCATTTTTTTTTTCCTCCATCTTCCAAGTCTACTAAGCTTCTATTACGGACAATTGTTTCAATTATTTTACTAGAAAAATAATCGAAAGTACATTGAACTTAGTGATTAGAATTAATAATTCAATAATTTTTCTTTTTCTAATGTTGAAATATAATATGCGAGGATTATATTAGAATTAGGAATATTGAAACTATCGATTAGAATTTAATATTCCCGAAATGACGCATTAAAATATTAAAAATTAAAACGAACCTAATGCATTTAGGATGAAATGCAGTAGCAAAGTTAATTACAAATTCTGCATCTATTCTCAACGTTTCTGCATATCTATTAGATGATAGATTGATGAGAAAGACAAATAGACAGACAGACAGACAGATAGATAGATATAGGAAAATGTTTTCATAATGTAATATATTAGAATTAATCAATATTAGAAGAATATAAAATTGAAAAATCTATAATAATATATTTATATTAAATCCCCAAAATAATATTACCAAAAATGAAGAATTGATGTTAATATTTCATCTCTAAATTTATTTATCTATCCAATATAATATATTAAAATTAATTGATAGAATTAATCAATATTAGAGAATATAAAATAATATTATATATATCTATATTTAATATATCTAAGAATAATATTTCTAAATGAAGTATGTTGATGCTAATATTACATTTCTATATATATATAGATTTATTTATTATATTATATATGATATATTATATATTATATATTATTTATATATATATCTATCTCTAATATATATAAAATTCTTATAAATTCGTTAATACAAGCAAATACTTGTTATAATAAAATACTTGAAAATACATTAACCTAAAAAAAAAAGGTTATATCATTACTATCCAAATCATCTAATTATATTCTTATGTTTTTACTATATATATAATAGAGATATATATACTACACTATACTATATGTATAGTATATATATATCAAATTAATATGAAGAAGATAAAAAATGAATATAGGAAACATAATAATAAATATGAAGAAGATAAAATGAAAATAGAAAACATAATTCCATATTGAAAT
>NW_025113086.1:2575683-2694884 GCF_010416935.1 Polistes fuscatus | reverse complement strand
CTATATTATTTTTATATTTCAAATAATTGAAATATTTTTTCGGAAACGTATGATATTATTATAAATCAAATTGTGACTTGAAAGGAAAAAAAATTTAGTTTTATTTTAATAATAAATTATTAATTATTGTTAAGAGAACTCGTTGTTGGAAAAAATGTGCTGTTGCTTGCACAAGTTAATACGATCCGATTCTTTGCTAGTCTTCGTTTTAAAGTATCGAATAACGGACAAATGCCATAATTCTCGAACATTTTATTTTTCAACGAGGAATAACACAAAGATCCTAGTATTGAATAATTATTATTTCAAAGTATGGAAGTAATAAAGTATGATGGAATCGTGAGTTAGATCGACGATTAAAACTTTTTGATCGAATACCGGTTACAAACCTATCTGGTAATTAAAATCGGTTAACGGTGAAAGCCATTTATGTACGTCCTACATTTACACGTACACATAGAAATATATTGTATATATAAATATATATATATATGTATGTATGTGTGCTTGTATGTAGAAAGGAAGAATGTTCTTTGTACGAAGATAAGTACATGAGTTACATTCATTATGATTAATATTATTATTATATTTTCTTATTCTTATCTATCATCTTTCATTTTTATATTTTTTCTTTTTTTTACTTTTTGGTCACGTAACACACGTTTTCTGATTAGAATCGTGAGAACGTTTGTAGAATCTATACATTTATTTCGTTAAATATAAATTTTAATTAATATTGATTTTGAAATAATAAGGAATGTGTACGCTTGTAATCGTAGAACAGTAAATTTCCAATTGGTTACGAAATCATCGTCGAATGATGTTAGAAAGAAAATTAGGACAAAGGCGTACATCATCGTCTAATCCTAATGACTTTAAATCTTCAATGTTAGAGATGCTACTTGATTCAATTTAAGGAGTTCTAATTCTGGATCTTTATGCTTGCTATTAGAAATTAGAATATTCAAACGATTCAATTGGTCAGAAAAGACAATTATCATAAATTATTATTATCTTTCGAGGATTAATTTAATACGTTTTGAATAATAATATTTTAGAGTTATCAATTTCGAATAAATTCGATTGGATTTTTCCATTTACGATTAGAAATTAAAAATGTGTTTTTTTTTTTATTTTGGTTTAGATATTATTCGAATTTAATTGAAACGTAAACTTTGGATCGTTCATTTCGTTATAAGAAATTTGTATTTAACTGACAAATTTAATTGCAATTAAAAATAAAATCATAATTACGATTAATAAGTTTCTAAAATAAGATACGTAAATTTTACATTACTTTCAAACCGTATACGAAATATTATGGTTTCTGTATATTTACATACAAAAAAAGAAAGAAAGAAAGAAAGAAAGTAAGAAAGAAGGAAGGAAAGAGGAGGAAAAAAGTGTAGAAAATAAAAGCACGATAAGAAAAAGATTCGAGTAATGTGACCTATCAAAGGCGTCAGAAGATCACTCGGTTGTTTTCATTTACAGTCGTCCGGTACAAAAGTACTTACTCGGCACGTACGCGATCATTTAAACGAAACGACGTCGGATAATAAGAACGATGAACAAAGAAGAAAAAAGACGAGAAGAAGAAGCAGAAGAAGCAGAAGCAAAAGCAGAAGCAGAAGAAGCGGAAGAGGAGAAAGGAAAGTAGGGGGGGGTGAAGTTGAAAGTGGTGGGAGATGAAGAGAAAGTGGGGGAGGTGAAGTTGAAAGTGGAGGGGGGGTGAAGTTGAAAGAGAAGGAGAATAGTGAGTTTAAAGGAAAGAAGGGAAGAGGTGAGAGTAAAAGAGGGTGGGTGGAGAGGGTAAAGGGGGGAGTTAAGACGGCGGCAGTCCTCTTAATGCATCGGCGCATTTGCGTTTCTTATTTCGTCGCCGGTCTCCGACTATGAGCGAAGACAAAGATATACGGACGGACAGACAGATACAGAAAGAAAGAAAGAGGAAAGAGAGAGAGAGAGAGAGAGAGAGAAGAGTAAATGCTTAGTTGGCTGCTTTCAAAGAATGCGTTCTTCTCTTCTTCAAGTTCGAGTTTAACATTTTACACTACTTTATTTATAATTATATTATATTTTTGTTTTATTTTAATTCTTTTTTTTTCCTTAGGATATTTCGATTAGGAATTTACATTTAAAATTTGGATGATTGATCATACGATATAATAATTGTTTCTATCAATTACAAATAAAATGAGTCAAGTGTTAATTGGAGATTGAAAAAATATGTATATGATATTTGGAATAATTTGAAAATCGTTGTATAGTTTTTATTTGATAGTTTAACCGAGACTCTTATCTATCTTTTAAAATGTTAACATTTTGAATATTATTCATAGAGTACTATTACCAAGGCAATAAAAGTGATTCGAAGAACGACTGTGAACGATAAAGCGTGTAATTACGCTTTGACTCGAAGTATAAGAACGTTGTATGTACTTTTCGAACTACGTCATCGACTAGCGTGTTACTCATCGTGTCTAAAGAGATCTTTCTTATTTCGTACATACATACATACACACACACACACATAAATAAACATACACATACATCATCCTACAAGTACGTCGTATATTTACTGAATATTATATATAAAAAAATTTTTATATATGTGTGTGTGTGTGTATGAGTACATTTATGTTTGCATATATATGTAACACGTGTCTCGAAAATATAAGAAATATCGATACATAATATAAATGTGTACGTACGTGATAATATATCTATATATAGATGTATAATAAAATGATCGTTAATATTGAACGATAATTGTCATTCTCTTGTTATAGGTTCTTTTTTTCTCCTTTTTTATTTTTATTATTTTATGTTAACGTAGGCGTGGCTTGAATATAATTGTAAGCAATTGTATGACGTAATGTGAACGAAACCGGAAGAATAAACAAGTATGTAAGTAAGTAGAAGTAAGTCGATCGATAGTACTATTAAATCGATTACGTAGACGTTGGATTCTAAGAATAATGAGAAAAAAAAAAATAACATAAAGTGGTATGGTTATTTTTCGAATTTTTATATTTATAATATTCTAATCGTTTCGAGATGTTCGTATTAATCTTATTTCTAGAAAAATAATACTACGATAATCGTTTTATTTGTCGTTAATATTTACAAAGAAATCATTAAAAATTAATTAACCGAACGTTTCGTCGTTATTGTAAAAGTAATTTAAGAATTTCAAATTGTAATAAATGTTTGAGACGCGTACAATTATTTTTCTATTTTATTACAGGATATTAAGAAATTTTGAATATAATTACGAAAAAAGTGATTAGAGAATAAAAAGATAATTATATTATTTAACGATAAAATAAAATATTTTCCATTTGTTATATTTGTTCAATAACAAAAGTAAACTAGTCGTAATTTTGGAAATAATTATAAAATATTAATAACCATCCAATAAGAATAATTGACCGATCCAAAGATTAAATATAGTATAGTAAAAAAAAACAAAGTAGAAAGTATAGTAAGTAAAAAAAGAATCTTTTCTTTCTTAAATTAAATGCTCGGATAGAAAAAAATAGAAAATTTCTTTCTCGTAGTGGTGTCACATTAACCAACGGAAGAGATTTTCGAAAAAAACAGAGAAACATTACGACGACGACGACGATGATGTTGTTTATTCGAAAATCTATATAAGTTAGATAGAAAGAGATAGGATATATATTTTAGAATTAGTAAAAGTAAATTTAAATCATCTTACACGAGCGAGTAGCATTAGTAATAATAATAGTAATAGTAATGGTGGTAGTAGAAATAATGTTCGAGCACGCATGAAGAGGTTAGGTTTAGTACGACACGAGACGTCTAAAGGAAAGGAAAAGAGGAAAGGAGAGGAAACGAAACGAAACGAAACGAAACGAAAAGGCGGCACATGTGGCGTCTGTCTCTCTTTCGGGTGCCCTAAACGCGAGACTTTAAATATAGAATGTGGAGCACCTTTTGCCGCGACTCGTTTACTAACCATTTCGATTGTGCAAGCTTCCATTTTCTCATTTCTAACCTGCAATTTAATCCACCATTTTATTACAATTATTATATTTATCATTCATTTCATTTCATTCCTAATTTTCTAATCATTAAAACATATATATATATCTTAATTCATTAGATTTTGTTCAATTGTTTATACAATAATTATTTATTTCATTGATAATCGAATAAATGAATTTCATTCCTATTGGATTTGTTGTACGTTTTCCAGACGATTAAGTTAGAGAAAGTATTGAAAATTGAGCAATTAAGATGATTATTTATATTTCATTGTTTATAATTCGTATAAAATAATGTTTATGTTTATAGATGAAAAAATTAATTTCTAAAAATATGATCAGGAAATCGTCTTCCTCTTAATCGAAGTATTTTCTTCGAAAAAAAATGGGAAAAAATTTCAATCATATAAATCACTATTAAAATGTATAGCAAAGATTTAATGCATAAGAGATCGTAAATAAAAGATAAGCATAAACTTCAGTGACTTTCCCTCTTCGACTTTGTATTCACGATCTTCTAAGCTAATCTACTAGCCTATCGATCGTATAATAGAAAGAGAAAGAATAAGAAAATAGAAAGAGGAAGAAAAGAAAAGAAAAGAAAAGGAAAAGGAAAAAGAATTTATCTAAACGATCTATGAGAGTCACGTTCAGTTTCCTAAGCATTTTATACACCGCGTGAGAAAGAAAACGAGACGATTTACGCGATCGATTAAATTCATTCTTTCTTCATTTATTTATTTCTTATTGCATTTCTAATCTATTTCTTAAAATATATCGACGAATATAATAGAACATTTTAGAATGTAACACAAAGATTAGAAAATCTTACCAATAGTAATTTAAATCCTTGTTTTTAAAACAAACTCGTCATGCTTCTTTTATCTATACATGTGCGTATTCATGTCCTGAATTAATATATAGTATATATATATATGTGTGTGTGTATATGTGTGTGTTATATATATTCTAATACAACAGTACAGTCTGACAAAGCTGCACGAGACCTTTCAGAAGCTGTCGTGGTCATAGATAACTACATTAATAATCCATTAATATTCTGACAACATTGTTCCTGTCTTTCTCACTAACATAGGAAAATTAATACCTTTGTATACGTTCATTTTCTATACATTATATACACACGTACATATATATACATAAATACATATATATATGTATATGTAATACTATGGCTATGGACAGATAAAACTAGTCGAACTAGTTAGACGTTTTGTTACTAGTTTGTAACTTGGTAAAGTTATAAATGTCAGCTCTAATCGTGAATATTATTTTTAGTTTTCTTTTAACAAATTACTTCCTGCTTTAGTATATTATTTTATTTATTTCTATTTTTTTTTTAATAATGACGTCGAATAGATAATTTTAGAAATGATTTCTACTATTGTTGAAAATTATTTATTTGTTTTTCTTTCGTGCAAGGATTTTTTGTTTGTCGATAACTAACCTCAAAATTATTTTATATTCTATTATAAGAACAGACATTTTATACGTACAAATACTAAATTTATAATCAGAACGAACATTCTTTTCTGTTTTTTTTTTTATTAACAAAAGGAAATAAGGGAAAATAAAATGACGTGCACAGTTTTGAAAGAGAATATTCGTTCAGTGAACGCCATTTTAAAAATTTCGATTTTCGAATGATGCGCCATCTTCAGATTCTCATCCCAGTTGAAAGAGATCATTCAAAATAGTTTTTTTTTTATTAACAAAATTATGTAATCGCGTAATCAAATGTTTAGAACAATTTATTTATTGTAAGAAAAAATATGAAATACGTTTTCCATTAGTTTCTAATAAAATGATTGAATTTCTTCTGGAATGTCGAATAATTTTTGATCAGAGATCGATAATATTTGATTCACCCTTTTGATAATGTTACGATCATAGATCATTAGCTTTAGATAGATAGATACACGCATATATATCATAGATGCTTATAATACTTGTCAGCTGTTTGTTAACTTTTCTTATCGTTACGTCACTCACGTGATATCGCGTGTGAAAATATTTTCACGAGTTTGGTTGGTAGGATTTCTGTTTACAAGTATATGTGTGCACGGATATATGAATTACGAGTCTTATGCGAATGGTAATTCATCTTTTCTAGTTATGTAAAATAATTGCTTTGAATAATGAATAGGAGAAAGACTAACAAAGATATAGAAAAATAGATAAAGAGAGAAAATATAATTCGAAACACCCGGTACGTGTCATTTTAATTAAATTCTTCTAATGTTAAAATTATTGAAAATATGGATAACGTTTCTAACGTGTGTTAGAAAATAATTAGACATAACTTAAAAAATTGAATCGAAATTTATATTTCGAATATTAATAGATTAACAATTAAAATAATTCATCGTTAATTAAATAAATAATACAAATTTTTTGTTAAAGCTTTTGTTTAAGCGAATAATAATAATTAACGATCGAGATTTGAAATATTAATGAACAAAATAAAATGATATCAAAAACAAACTAATAAATGTATCGATTGTAAACATTCATTTGTGAGTGAGTGAGTGTTCTTTTTTTTTTTAATGTAAATGTTTTATGCAAATGCGTGAATATAGGATGTTTTTTTCTTCTTCTTCTTCTTCTTCTTCTTTGTAATAGATAAAAACTTTGATAAATTGAGAACTGTAAAGTATCTTATCGTATCGAATCGAATCGAATCAAAGATCGTTGGATTCAACGGGAAAATAAATGAAGAAAAAAAAAGGGACGTTGTTAAGAAAAAGTAAATGTTACTAAAGCATGACGCAAATGCACGAGGCGATAAACGATGGATGTTTGTCGCATGTAAGTGCACGTAAATACGCATTATTAAGTTCTTCACGAGTATTCTGGCTCTGACATTTAAAATCAATTAGCGTTATACCAACGTCAATTAGAAAGTCTGATCATTCAACCTCATCCTTTTCCCCCCACCCCGGCACCACTCTCTCATCCACCCAACTATCATTAATTGTTTATAAATGAATAATGAACATTTTGTGGGAAAAATGTTAGAATAATTGATAATGAATTTATATATTTTTAATTTCGTAAATTTATCTGTGTATTCTCTCTGTATATGTCTGTGTGCGTGTGTGTGTGTATGTTTTAATATTAAATATTTCATTGAACATTATTAGAAATATTTTATTAAATATTATATTGAATACGAGAGACAAATTTCAAATGCAACTTGATCAAACTTTCTAACTAATTTTTCATTTTAATTCATTTAACTTTTGATTAGGTATACACCTAAGTAAAATTAAAAATATAATAATAATAAAAATTATTTATTAATCAATCTACGAATTACGATATAAAACAGTCTCTATGATTTTAAACTTGTAGAAATATTAATACAAATATGGTTTCAATCTAACAAGTAAATAAAAAACAATCACGTTTATTTAAAAAAGAACAAATCTAATCGTCTAATGAATATTGTTTTTCAAACGTACACACGTGTGCATTTATATTTAGATATATGTATACGTTTAGTATAAAATTCAAATTATGAGTATTATAGTGTTTTGGGTGGGTTTATTCCATGAAGGATAAATGTTGAAATGAAAAATACGTATTTTATTAGCCTATTTTGATCCTCCCCCTCCTCCCACCCTCCTCTCCTCCACTTCTTCTTCTTCTTTTAAAAAGTCAAAATATAAATGTCATCTGATTTGTATTACATTTTTTTTTCTATTTTCTTAAATAAATAGAATTATTCGTATACGTGTGTGTGTGTGTGTGTGTGTATGTGTGTATGTGCGTTGGTGTCTTTTTTCATCTTCTTCTCTTCTTCTCAGTTTTTAGCTCTTTCTTCTTTCTTCCGCGTTCTTTCTTTCGTAGAAAATATTTCGAAAAATAATTTTGGCGACACTGGAGAAACATTTCTATCTTCTTACTCTTGGAAATAAACTTATCTTGATGCGAGTTTTGAAAAATAAAAATTCGTGTAACAACGAATAATTTATCGTTCATGCGTCACCCAAAGACCAGAATCGAAAATATATTTTCCTTTGTGTAACACACACACACACACATACACACAGTTTATTCAATTTTATATATGTATCTCTCTCTCTCTCTCTCTCTATCTTTCTTTCCTTTTCATTTTCTTTATAATTCTTTTTTTCAATTTTTTTTAAATACTTTTTGTAATTTATACTTTTGCGTTAATTTAATATTAACATTTGACGATGATGGTGATTATATTGTAAAGATTATAATTTGTATTCTATGATGATCACTGATTTATTCAAGAATTGCATTAACATTAATAAATATAAATTGTTTATTTTATTATCTTCTTGTTATTTCTTTTATTTTTTTTTTGTTTCGCAAGATGGTACCGAATAACTGTAAAAATCGAGGAATTTTTTTTTTATATTCTGATTTTATAAAGAGAAATAAAATAAAATTTAAGAAATATTAATATCAATCATTACCATATTCGAAAATAAATCTTTTGTTATAACAAATATCAAAATTATTAATATATATATGTATATATATTATAAATTATTAATATATTATAATATTAATACTTTATTATATATTATTATATTAATAATATATAATAAATACTAATATATAATAAATAGTAATAATATAATATTTATTAATATATTATAATATTAATAATTTATAATTATTATATATATTATATTTATTATATATTATTATTTATTATATTAATATATATATATATATATATATTTTTTTTTGTCTGGTTAAATAAATTAATATTTAGATTTAAACATTTATCAAATCTGCATTCTCGTCGAATAAGTAATTTATATACTTTGGACACGGTTACTGAAAGTGATGATGTTTAAAAGAAAAGAAATGGAATATATTGATCGAAAGTGGTAGTACTTCAAAGATAAAACAGGTTCCCTTAAGAACAAGAACAAGAATAAGAAGAAGAACAGGAAGAAGAGTCAAAGTAATCGATAGTTTAGTGTATGCGTGTATATTTCAATTATACGTGTGTGTGTGTGTGTAATATGTGTAGATAACACAATGAACGAAAAAAAGAAAAAAAAAGGGAAAAGAAAGGGCCAGTTAAGAGACTTCGTCGTCACGTTTATTATGTAAATCTTAACCGAAGTTCTCTGCCCCCCCTCGTTCCCCCTGCCCCCTGCCGCACTCCTTCACTTCTTCTTTCTTTCTTTTTTCTTTCTCTCTTTCTTCCTTCCATCGAATTTTTTCCTTCCTTCCCTTCCTTTCTTCCTCTTTTATTTATTTTATTTTAATTTTAATTTCAATTTTAATTGAATTTATATTTTTTATCCCATTTTTGCATCTGATTTTTGTTTTTTCTTTTATTTTACTACCATCAAACCCAATTACCCTCTTCCGTTTTCGTGCCAGATCAAAAAACGATATTCTAAACGAATTTCCAACACCCTTAAAACGTTATGGCAGGTAGACAAATGTTATTTCATTTTTACATTTGCAAATTAATTATGCTTACTTTGAATTTTACTTGGTTGATTGTTAATTTAAAAATAAGTTGTATTCTATATGTGTGTGTGTGTATATCGTGGTATCGTTCAGTGAATAGATGAATTTTTTTTGTCTTTTTTTAGTGAAAGTATACGATATTAGGTTTATTTATAACTTATATAGGGTGACTCGTTTCGAATCTATCATTATTAAATTATTTATTACAGTATTTTTGTTGTCGTATTGAATGGAATATTTTGAAAGAAAAAAAATTTCCACTTCGTATCTATGGAGGAATATTTAAAACGTATATTAATAAATTACGTTCGAAATATATTTTGAGTGGTAGATGACTCGTAGTTATGATAGTTTGTATCAAAGTCTTATATTTTTTATTACTCGATTATTTGACGTCGTATAAAAAAAAAAAGAATCGTGTTTTAAATTAAAGTTGTACAGTTCTCTTTTTTTTTTTTTTTTTTTCTTTAAACAACGAATTTCGTGAACGTTTTTCTTTTTTTTTTATTTTCTTATCGACATATATTTTAGTTTTAATAGATGTTTGTCCTTGAAATTAGAAAGGGTCTTGAATTTCTGAGCAATAATTCATTAAAATTTAATGGATTTGAGAATTTATAATTATATTGAGTAGATGATATATGCATTAATGAATAATGATGAATTTTTGTTCGTGTTTTTAACATTTGAAATAATATTCTTAAAAACTAATAGAAATTATTCGTCAAATGATGTTAATGTTATATCGAAATTTATTTGTTAATCATTAAAAAAATGTTTTCTTTTTTCCTTTTCTAACAAAAGTAGCACAATTTCGAAAGATTAACATACACACACACACATACACGACGCAGTATTAATTAGTATTTAAGGAATATAAATGTTGTTTTATTTTGAAATATGAAAATGATAACCTTGGATTTATTTTAATTACAATGGGAATAAAATATTTGACCATGAAAGTAGAAAGTGTCTTAAATGCTAACTAAAATTGTATTGAAAAAAATTGTACACGCTTAAGACTAATTAATTATTGAAATATTTTACGATAAAAGAGAGAAAAGAAAAAAAAAAGAGAAAACAAAACGATTAACAAATTGTTATTTAAAATAAAAAGAAAAATCATGGCAACGTTTCCCAAAGGAAAATTATTCAACGACAAAGATAATGTAAAAAATATAAAAAAAACCATTACATTTATAATAAATTAAAGATTTTCAATTATTTTAATTTTTTTTTACTGAGAATTAATTAAAAATTATAATTGAAATGTTTTTTGTTATAGAATCAAATTAGTTTATATTTCTCTATGGTGTTGTTTGTTTCTTTATACATTATTGTAATGGTGTTTTTAAGGTGATATGGAAATACACGTGGTAATATTTCGCGATACACGAATAGTGGAGACAGGTGATAAGTTTTAACACGGAAACGATAGCGACCTTAGTCAAGGCCGTTGTTATTTACACTAGATTTGTGTGAAGAAGAAAAAGAGGAAAAAAAAAACGGAAGAAAAAGAAAAAAGATCGCAGAGAAATATTGCGTCTTAAATAAGATCAAACATAACCTAAAACTGAAAATACTATTTTAAATATATTTTTATTCTTTTCTTTCTCTCTAATAATAAAACAAATCCTGTACAGCGTGTTTCAAAAGTATTTTAGAGAAATTAGAAAAATTTCTATGAAAGAAATTCTATTTATTTGGGGAAGAAAATGAAAAAAAATAGAAGAAATTTCGACAAAAAAATGTGACTACATCAACCAAAATAAAATAAAATAAAATAAAATAAAATAAGAAATATAATTAATTAGAGTTTCGATATAATTAATGACGTATAAAATACGTGTACTAATTAAACCGTATCGTTGATTAATAACTGTTTACACAAATATAATTAGGAAATTAAGTAGGAAAATAAATTACTTTTGCCATTAGTAATTGGTCCCGTTTGGTATTAATTACGAAATTATAAATGTAATTAGTGATTAAACGCGTAGTTAATTGCACAAGTAATTACCGTACTTGTTTCTCTATCTGTCTCTCTCTCTTTCTCTTTCTATTTTTATTTTATTTTATTTAATAATATTTTATTTCCTGTCTCCGTCTGCATTTTTTTCTTGAGCGAAATGAAGAAAACTAATCCCGTTCTCGGTTATTTCTAATCAAAGATAAATTGTTTGGATTGAAAAAGAAACCAGATTAAGATGAAAAAGAAGAAGAAGATGAAGATTTAGATGAGAACGTAGATAAAGAGAGATAGAATATATACTTTAACAAGAAATTGTGGTAGAGAAATTCTCTTCTGGTAGTAGAATTTACCTTCTCTACCATAATGAGCGCAACAGCTTGCACTTATGCGAGTTAGAAGACTCCTACGTGCACGATAAGTTTTTTTTTTTTTATTATCATAGTTTTAATCTTTCTCATTAGTTTTCCGAGAACGAAGGCAAAAGAAAATTTATTATTGCAAATATATTTTATTAGAAATTTATATTATATTATTTCTCCTATGATTCTCGTATTTTTTCCAATAATATTCTCTATAATTATTATTATTATTATTATTCGTTATATACGATTAACGAAGTTTGTTTTAGTTTCATTTAATTTCCATAATGATTGATGGGTTATTAAATTGTGTGTGTGTGTGTGTTTTTTTTTATATTCACGATCGATCACTTTTCGATGATCCGACATATTTTTGTTAGTTTTCATTTTTATATTATTCTTATCTTTTCGATAAAGAAAAGTTTGTACAATTTTAATAATATGATTGATCGTTTATTAAGATACGATATTTTATTAATATTAAATGAATTTAGAATAATAAAAATGATTAATAACTTTTCAAATAGACAATCTCATTTGAAATCTTATTCTAAAAATGAATATTAGAAAGAATGATTAATAACTAATCTTAAATGAGGATGCTTGAAATTAATTATTTAAATAAAATCGTTCTATATTCTATTTAAAAAAAAAAAAGAAAAACATAATAAGTTTTAATCAAGATATACGATAACAATCATTTACTAAATTCATTTAATATTCTATTAAAAAAAACTAATTAATATGATCGTCATTCGAAGAGAAGAATAATAAAACTCATCAAGAGAATTCTATAAATAATCAATTGAATAAAAAAATAATAACATAATATATGAAGAGAAAAAAATATTAATTTATCATTTGTTCTATTTTTCTTGATTAATAATCGTTCGATAAAAAAAGAAAATAATTTGATCGTAGATATATTACGAGTATTCTCGTGGTTATATATATATTTGTTATGCTAAATGAACAAAATAAAAAAGCATCACAAAAACAATTTGCGATATCAATAATATCCAATCAAAAACCCCCCTACTCCGTCGGTAAAAAGTATACTTCAATATCACCACCGTGGCTGATAATTTTGTCTTAATAAATCTATCTATCATTTAAACAAATCTAAACAACAAATAGAATAATAAATAATCTTAAAGATATTCAAAACACGAGACTAAATACAATAATTATTAAACACGCGTGACATTTCAATTCGTTTCTTCTTTACCGACGGATGATTAATGAAGATAAGAAAAAAATAAAAATGGCGAATAGGAAGTGCAATTGAAAAAACTTACTATTAATACGTCCCTGAAGTATGGGCTACAGGCCGATAGGACAACCTTGTGAGCAGTGAAACGATGGTTGTCGCCGGCGGATAGTGTCACGTCGACGAAATCCTCAACATCTTTCAAATGACGGAATGAGGTAAGTATGTTCGAATGGAAATCGTTCCACCTGAGTGAGTACTGCTGCTGGTGCTGCTGGTGCTGCTCGGGAATGGACGAAGGGGCCGCCATGGCGTCCGTCCACTCGGGACCCACGGCTGAGGGCACCAAAGGTGCTATCGTGCTCAATCTGACACCCCGATTGAAACCCTTCCCTTCCCCACCACCTCTCTTATCTTCGATTTATTTAGCTTTTTTTCTCCTCTTTCTCTCCTTCTTCTGCTTCTTTTTTTACCCCCTTTTTAATTTCGTTACCCCTTTTTTTTATTCCTCTTCTTCTTCCTCCTCTTCCGTGTTGTATCCCTTATTTTATTTTATTTATTCGTTTCGTTATTGCGATAAATAAATGAAATAAAGGTTGGGGGTAAGGGGGTGTTTAGGGAATAAAAATAAAGAGTAAAATTGTGGGAATGAAAAAATATGATCGAGGGACCAAATTTCCGTGGCACTTGATTTTCTCGATGTTTTTTTAAATTAATTAATAATTCTTTTCACGTTGATCCCGTACACTCGATTTGGACAATAGTAGTTGGCTTTTTTGTTTATTGTTAGGATTAGGCCAACTACTCGTCTGTCTGAGAGAGTGTTTTAGATTAATTTAATTAAGTACTCTTTCACGTTTCGAATTATTAATTGCAATCGTGGTATTGCAATAATTATTAAGGCCAGGATTGTTATTTTGTTTTGTTTTTCCTTTTCCTTCGTTTAAATTCGACGTAAGGAGGTGGGCTCGATTATGAAAAAAAAGAATCCAATTCAAGTCGTCTCAAAATGAATTTTTGTGAAAATATATGGAAGAAAATTTGGTTTCTTCTTTCTTCCTCTTCTTCTTCTTCTTCTTCTTCTTCTTCTTTCTTTTTTTTCCACAACGTCGGGATAATAAAATTAGATCAATTTTCTTAGATTTCTCGTTGATTTGAGAAATAATCGTGGCAACGTTAAGTCACTTAATTAAAATGTTTCGATAATTTCTCGGTCACGTGTCAAATGCATGAATAAAATTATAACGCGACGATGACGATGAAGATGACGATGACGATGACGATGACGATGACGATGACGATGATGATGATGAAGAAGGTCTGGTCATTCCGTCATAAAAATTATACGTGAAACCGAACGATTAATCCTACGAATCTTGTTTCTTTCTCTAACAACTATTCTTTCGAGTTCACTGCATTCGTCGGCACCTGATTCTCTTCTCAAGGTCGCGTCCTTGTTTATCATGCCCTCTTTAAAAGACCCAACACACACCTATGACAACGATGATGCCTCTCTTATTATATTTGACCACTATTATTATTATTATTATTATTATTATTATTAATACTTCTTCTTCTTCTTCTTCTACTTTTTCTTCTTCTTCTTCGTCGTATTTTATCTTCTTTACGGCCCACTTTAATTTTATTCCGTTCGTTCAATCGTTTCGAACTTTAAATCACCCTTTCGGTTATTTCCAATGAAGGGGGGGGGAGATGCCACCAATATCTGCAAAAGAAAATTATTCAGATTAGTTCAAAATTGTTCATTTTTATAATTATTTAAAATAATTTCCTATACTATGATTATTTTTTATCGATTAATAATATTATAAAAATAGATAATCGAAATTTGAAAGGAAGAATAAAAAAAAGAATTTTTATTACATCTATTTTAATATTTTTCCTCTCATTTCCATTATTATTATTATTATTATTACTATTATTATTATTATTATTATATTCAGAGTGGTCAAATATTGTACAACGAAAAAAAATATGATGACACTTTTCTGACAACGAAAAGAAATAAAATTATTAAAGTAACTTGAAAAAAAAAAAAACAAAAAATATTTGCAAAATAAATTAGTTTATAAATAAATAAATGAATATGCAGAGAGGTTTTATTCCGAATGTAAAAATTATATTAACGAAGTACAGGAAAGTCATGTCTAATGAATGCATGAATTTCAAACGATTATACCACCCATTCCCCCCTCCTCCTCCTCCTCCTCCTCATCACCTCCCCACCCATACTCTTCCTCTTTTACATTAGTTTGATATCGCATGATCGTACGTGTGTACGTACGTGTATGTATATATGTATATATGTTTGTATATGTTTATATATGAATTGTATATATTTTACATATGCTTTAATAGTCCGATTTAGTAGTTAAACTACGTACGAACATACATAAAAATCGAGTTAGCAATTTTCCATTAGGAATAATTTACCGATTGTGCAAGAACAATTCAAATAACGTAGAATAATATTTTCCTAGTTCTATATAAATATATATATATATATATATATGAGGTTTTTTTTTTCTTATTATTCATTGAACGAATACGAACGTATATTTTTTTTTTTTTAATGTACACAACACGCGTATACGTGATTAAACGTATTTGCAAAATATTACTTTTCGATTCTTCTCGTATATTTCATTTTGTTCTGGAAGTTTTTTAATTGTGAAAAAAAAGGTTAAAAATAAATTTGTTTAAAATTAATAGAAATAATATTACATTCGATGAATTAATTATCTAAACTGTGTTTATAATTTCTGTGCAAGAATGGGTTTTATAAGTATGGACGAAAATTCTGTTTTTTTTTTTCTATCGAAACTCATTCGAAAATTCATCTGCATACGAAAAAAGTGTAACAGTGTCTTTTTGTGGATTTCATTCGACGTATATCAAATTTCGTTTATTTTCAAGTTTAATTTTTTACGAATTAAATTCGTAATAAAAATATTTAAATAATAAAGGTGATTAGAACATAAACCAAAGAGGTGAGAAAAATGTAAGTAAAGTAAGAATAAGACGTCGTAAAAAACTTTTTGTAAATCGTGCAAATAAAAACCTTTTAACTAATTATTTAAACAAAAAAGAAAAAAAAAACAAAACGATAGTAATAAATCCTTTTTTTTCAAACAAATACATTGACAAAACGTTAAATTACGATTAATAAATATTTATCAACGCGAGTGGAAGTTTCGTTGGCAGGGGTGGTGGTGGGGGGCGGCAGGACGGGGGCAGGGGGGTGTGTGTGGAAGAAATGTACTTGCAAGAAATTTCAAATATCATCGCGCGTCGAACGGAATTATTGACAAACGCACGATAAAATGTTTAAATATTCGCGTGTAATGCGAGTTACGTGAGTTTGCTATGATACTTTTAGAATCAGGATACACATACAAATATATATATATATCTATGTATATGTATGTATGTTACGTATACATAAATATATCTAACACGCCTACGAGTTTAGCGATATATTACGTTCAAGTAATCGACAATAATTTAATCATAAACTTGTTGAAAATGAAAACTTGTTGTTAATGAAAATTTATATTAATTAATTTATTTTATTTATATTCTTTCTAATACGAATCAAAATCATTGTGAGATGTATAAAAATAATATCGGATCAATCAAACGAATAAAATTTAGATTTAAAATCCACCCCACCACCTCCCCACTCCTCAAAAAAAAAATCCTTACAAATTCCAATAATATGATCAACGAATTATGATGAATTGTGATTGGTTATCATAAAAGAATAAAAATAAAATAAAAGAAAAGAAAATGCGATTGCAAAAGAAGAAGAAGAAAGAAAAAAAAAAAAGTAAATTTCATTCACACACTTAAAAGTTATTTTCATTCGGGTGGTGTAGGGTGATGGTGATGAGGAGGGGGTGGGGTGGGGTTAGGTGGGGTGGAGAATATATCGGGCAGTGGGTAGGAACGAAAGTGAAATCGATCTTTTGAAGAAAAACAAGAGGGGAGATATTACATCGGTGATACGATAATACCAGTGTACGATAGAGAACGAGAGAGAGAGAGAGAGAGAGAAACTTCCGCGTATTTTTCGATCGGACATTTGCTCGCAATAAAATCGTGCGCACGTTGCAAGGTCGCATAAAAGCAAGAGCTACAAAAGAGAGAGAGAGAGAAAGAGAGAGAAAAAGATAGTAAAAGAGAGAAAGAGAGAGAGAGAGAGAGAGAGAGAAAATACGGTTTGCTAGTTCAGCGTGCGTAGCCGACATTCCATTGTATCGAATGAATGAACCACGCGTCCCTGAATATATTTCAAACGATCGATAACTCTTTCTATCTATTTTTCTCTTTCTCTTTCTCTTTCTTTCTTTCTTTCTTTATTTATTTTCCCTCCCCACACGTGTGCACGTATGTGCGTACTCACAAACTCACGTTTGTGTTATATTTATCAGCAGTCACTGTTTTATCATTATTTGCATTTCCATATTTTTCAGATAATCTTTCTCAATGGTAAATTGAAATTTTCAACGGGTATTTAATATTTCATATTATTGTCCTGTAAACGATTAAGTTTGGATTCGAAGATGGTTTTATTGTTATAATTGAGGTATATAATTGTGATCACAAAATGTTATTAGAGAATTTTGTATAGTTGATTAATTGTTTTTATAGTTAATTGATTTAATAATTATTTAGGATTTTTAAATAATTCCATTGTTTTTAAGAATTTCTATAATAAACATTTGTTTTTAATCCGTGCACGCAAATACGCACAAACACACGCGTATATTTAAAATGATTAGAAAAAATTGATTAGATCGTTTAGAATTCATTAGAATACGGATCAATAATTATTCCATTTTTTTTTATATATTTTTACGATTATCAATAAATTGTATTTTTTTTTTTCGATTATATTATGCATAGATACTTTGATAAAATTTACGGTTGAATGATCTGAATCTTGAATGAAATGTATAAGTTTTTATCAAAGTATGTATATGTAAATTAGTTAATGATTAAATTGTTGTTAAATTGTAGCGGGATAGAAAACTAAAATGTATCTTTATGTATAAGTAAGTATTGAATTGATATGAATATTATCGTGAAATATTAATAGATGTTATTACTTACGTTACATATGTGTGTGTGTGTGTGTATGTAAAATCGATTATGAAAACAATTGTGATTCATAATAAATAATTATCAGAGATATGATTAAAATTTCCATTTAAATTCTTACGCGTTGTAGAAATTTTACAAACTCATGAAAATAATTATAGCAAAAAAAAAAAAAAAAGCAAAGAAAAAAATTATATCACACGTAAGTAATAAATAATGTAACATTTATACAAAAAAAGATAAAAACGATGTAATGTAAATGAGTAATAAAGTATAATGGTCAAGAATTATAAGCGTAAAGAAAGAAAAAAAGAAAAAAAAAGAAGAAAAAAAATAAAGAGTAGATAGAAAACGTTTCGTTTACGTTTAGATTTACGCGACATAGTGTGAAATCAAGGACGACAACGATGACTTCTTCTTCTTCGAATCTAATGTAAGAACGTTTTATATTCAACGAGGAATCGTAAACCTTTTGTATATTGCGGTGCAACGTAATGCAGCGCAATGCAACGCAATGCAATGCAACACTTTGATAATCGCGACAGTCAACAACGCCTATCGCGTTACTATAGTAAAAAAAAGAAAAAAAATGAAAAAATAAAGAAAGAGAGAAAGAGAGAGAGAGATATATAATGTCTGCTTCTATACTTCAACTTTTCAATAGTCGATATTTCACGCGCAAGTGCACACCCTATTCCTTTCAACCCTTCTCATTCTCATCTCAACCTCTTACCCTTACCCCCACCCATCTTTATTCCATCCTTATCCAAGTTATCTTCATCTTCCTTTCTCTCATTTTCTTTTATTATTCTTTTCTTACAACCTTTTCGCCACCTTTTTTATCTGTCACTTTCTCTTTTTGTTTTTTTTTTTCTATTTCATTTATAATTTTTTATCTCTTTCTTTTCAAATTATTTCTCTTTCTCATTCTATATATATATATATTTATTTAATTTTGTTCTATTTATCTTGAATCATCTTTTTTTTATGGCATACACATACACACGCATGCTCTCTTTCTTTTATATTATTATTTTAAATCATTTATTATGTTTTATATTTTATATTATTATTTTATATTATATTACGTTTTTCATGTTGAAGATATAACAACGCGAATTCACGTTCGCCATCTATCCGCGAAAAAGTTAGTTACTTTAAATAGTAACTAGGATATAGTTTCTCGATTTATAGGTTAGAATATTTTATAATGCAGTAATATTCTATTTTCAAGAGAAATAAATTGAATGTACTGTTCTAAAAAAAAAGGGTAATTGTTTCATCGACTTAAATAAAGTCATATTTATTGCTATCCTACGACGTGACCTAGAAAATTGAACATTTTATTTTATGAATAAGCTAATTTAAAATTGCAGTAGGGGTTACTTAACACTTTTATAGAATGTCCTTAATGAATTCAAATTTTATCATGCTTTTTAACACTTTCTGTTCCTTTTTTTATCTGTCTTTATATTTTACACTCTCTTTTTCTTTTTTTTTGAGGACAATGGTTTATTTCAATGGTGGATTTCGATGAAATGTCGTTTTTCTGAATTTACAGTATTGCATTCTCTGACATTTTATGAACCTTTGCAGATGAATTTAGAACTCAGTAAGGTATTCTACACGAAGGAAAAAGGGTGTACTTTAATTTAATATAAAAATTATTAAAATCTATTCACTCTAAGTATAAAATTATTTACCCGAACTTTTCAAAGAAATTGCAAAGATGCACGATTTACAGCATTGTGTTCTATGAAATTTTATGAACCTTTGCAGATGAATTTAGAATTCGATAAGGTATTCTACACGTAGGAAAAAGAGTGTACTTTAATTTAATAAAAATTATTAAAATCTATTCACTCTAAGTATAAAAATTATTTACCAAAACTTTTCAAAGAAATTGCAAAGATGCACAATTTACAGCATTGCGTTCTATGAAATTTTATGAACCTTTGCAGATGAATTTAGAACTCGATAAGGTATTCTACACGTAGGAAAAAGAGTGTACTTTAATTTAATATAAAAATTATTAAAATCTATTCACTCTAAGTATAAAAAATATTTACCCGAACTTTTCAAAGAAATTGCAAAGATGCACAATTTACAGCATTGCATTCTATGAAATTTTATGAACCTTTGCAGATGAATTTAGAACTCGATAAGGTATTCTACACGTAGGAAAAAGAGTGTACTTTAATTTAATATAAAAATTATTAAAATCTATTTACTCTAAGTATAAAAAATATTTACCCGAACTTTTCAAAGATTTTGCAAAGATTTTGCAAAGATGCACAATTTACAGTATTGTGTTCTATGAAATTTTATGAACCTTTGTAGATGAATTTAGAACTCGATAAGGTATTATACACGTAGGAAAAAGATTGTACTTTAATTTAATATAAAAATCATTAAAATCTATTCACTCTAAGTATAAAAAATATTTACCCGAACTTTTCAAAGAAATTGCAAAGATGCACAATTTACAGCATTGCATTCTATGAAATTTTATGAACCTTTGCAGATGAATTTAGAACTCGATAAGGTATTCTACACGTAGGAAAAAGAGTGTACTTTAATTTAATATAAAAATTATTAAAATCCATTTGCTATAAGTATAAAAAATATTGACGCAAACTATTCAGAAAACCGACATTTCTTCGAAATTCAGCGTTGAAATGAAACATTGTTCTCTGTCAAATTATTTTTATTAAATGTTGTTTATAAGCCCTTCGGAATGTTGCGCATGTGTATAAAAGTAATAATACACCTAATACATAAAATTAAAGATTATAAAATTCTCATTTTAGCATTTTTTTAATTTTTATGCAATTTCTTAAATAAAACACTACACTTTAAAGATAAAATTATTACAATATACACATATATATATATTTTTTTTTTATTACTTTTAAATTCGTAGAGAAAAAGAAAAATAAGAAAAAAAAAATAATATCGCGAATTTGACGAGCACGTATACTATTTTTAAGATACGGATTTGTGCGAACGTCGCATTTTTATGCAACGCAATACTTAGCCGCCCTTGCACTTTATTCTAACTCCTCGCATCTGTAATTACGCCGATTAGCAAGACTTAACGACGACTACTACGACGAGGACGACTACGACGACGATGATGATGATGATGATGATGATGATGATGATGATGATGATGATTTCTTTTTTCTTTCTTTTTTCTTTTTCCATTTTATTGCTGTCATACATTTTCTTTCTTTTTTATTTTTATTTATTTTATTTCATTTGATATGTAATACCACATGCACATATTAATAGTTATGCACATATTAATAATTATTAATTAAATTCAAATATTTATATTATTAATAATTATCTGTGTGATATTTTTACTCGTAAAAATTGTTTCTTTTCTACGTATTATAGATTTGATAAGATTAGATTTATATAATTAGATACATTGTGTTCAATTAAATCGAATATTGCCAACGTGTTTTAATCTTTTCGTTATATTTTATCTTTCGTTTGCGTTAACGATTATCATCGGAAATAAATACTGAATGAAGAAACGTTGTTATGTATTTTTTTTGTTTCTCTTTCTTTCTTTTTATTTCTTCGTGATAAAAATTACGTTTCCTTACTCGATCGATAGATTTGATACTGTTTGAAGGAAGAAAAATAAAACAAAAATATAAAATCAAATTTATATCCACGTATAAAATATCGATACGTAATTATCGAGACAAAATTCGATAAATGCAATATAAATAAATAAATAAATAAAAGTAACGATAACAAAATGATATTATTAACCGAATACGATAAGATTTAGAAAATAAAAATAAACCAAATTTTTAATCTAATAATATTTGATTGATTGTCCCAATAAAAATGAATAATAAAAAAAAGAAAATAATTACCAAAAAAATTGCTAAATATTTCGAATAATTAGTTAAAACGAAAATCAATACTTGTAACGATCATTACGTTACTCATAATACATATATAAAAAGAAATGTAGTAAAATATAATTGAACATAATAAGAGAAATAATGAAAATAATAATAATAATGATAATAATCAACAGGAAGATAGACGATCTTCCTGTGAACGTATAAACTTGCGCAGGTGCAACCAACTTGTAACTTAGCATGTAACTTAGAACCATCGTGTATCGGTCGTTTGCGTTCGCGCGCACGCATAGTATTTGCCGTTTCCTAATCACTTGCTAGGAGTGAACACTCGCGTCAGGTTGACGACCCTTTAATAACCGTGCACACACATACATATACATATGTATTTGCACACATATAGAATGTTTAAACACGTACCCAATGATACCTACACATATATATAAATATGTGTCTGTGTGTTTGTGTGTGTGTGTGTGTATACGTACGTGTATGCACATCAACTATGTAACTCTACGATCATCAAACGTAAATTTATTTCATTCTTTCATTCCTTCTGTATATTTCTTTTTTATTTCTACGCAACCAATTAGGAAACCTTTGGTAATGAGAACAGTCATGAAACTTTCGACGAATACTCGAAAAAAAAAAAAGAAGAGAAAAAAAACGTGTAAGTACCATCAAATTTTCTTGGAATATACTCCCCCCCCACTCCCCTTCTTCGTTTTATATTCTTCAACGAATGTTTAAACTACGCGTTTGAAAAAATAATAATTCGTAAATATTATTTTGAATATAATAAAGATAATGAATAAATAAAATAATTGAATAAATAAGAACATTGAATTTTTGTATTCTTTTTTGTAATAAATTATTTTTCAATAGTTTAGAAAATTGTGCATCTTTCGTTCGTAGTTTTTGTTAAACGTAATCGCAAATTTATTTCATTGGATTTCGAGAAGTACAATAAATTAATTGATATTAGTTTTGTAGGATGTATCAATGTAATGTTCAATTTTATTATCGTTATTAAATCTATAATAAAAAATTGGTCTATTCAATTGAATTATTTTATAAATCAATTTAAAGAGATAATATATTTTTATTGTTTTCATTAATATTATTGGATAAAATATATATATATATATTTTTCGATAAAATGTGATCATAAAAATATTTAATAAAACAGAAAAAGAAAATAAAATGAAATTGCACTTCCTCATGAGATGTATCGATAATATCGGTTGACACGAGAAACGTAAATTCATATTTATTAATAAAAAAAATCTATGTAGAAATCACTGATTATTATCATCGTTGAGTATTAAAGGTAGATAAGAACAGGAAATTTATTTAGTCAATATTTTAAGTATTTCTAAAATAATTGTTACGCGTGGACTTTGTCTTTCTCTTCTTTTTTTTTTGGTTATCATTTAAAAAATTGTCACACTCCTCGTTATTTTTCGTTACCAAAGTATGGAAAAATATTATTTGATCATGAAAAAAGAAAAAAAAGAAAAAAGCATGAAAAAAGTAAAAATGTAAGAAACGTTGTAAATTTATTTACGTATAAACACGCATACACACGTACACAGACGTATAAACGTGCGTACGTCATAAACGAGAATTGTTATCTCTTTCTTTTGTTTATCGGTCTTTAAAGAACTGACAATTTATCGCATTGAATATTACAATCAAACGTAAAAAAAAAAGGTCATTCGAGGTATATAAATTGTTCTAACAATAAGTTACGTTTTAATTCGTATGTCGTTGAAATTTGCAGGTTTAAAATTATTAGGAAAAAAAAACAAAACAAAACAAAAACTTGATTTGTTTGTTGAAAAGTTGATGATCGAAGAAAAAAAAGGAACTCAAAAAAATTGAAAAAAGAAATAAAGAAAGAAACATTTTTGGCGTCCACTTTTTACGTACTTTGTGATAAAGTTGAGAAAAAAGGGGGTAGTTGGGGGAGGGGTGGGGGTGGTTGGCTCTTTTATCTAACAAGTAACAGAACAGACGAATTTACCACCTATACCTTTTTCCCTTTCAAATATTATTTCATAGTACTTAAATATATATGCGTATGCGTGTGTATGTATGTATGTATGTGTATGTGCGTGTGTATGTTAAAAAAGGGCTTTTGATTCTTTGTGCTGAACATAAAACGTGACGGAGTACGTGAAAGAATGTCTTTAATAAAAATTTCCTTTTTTAATTTTATTTCGTATACTTTTATCCAATGATAATAATAATAATAATAATAATAATAATAATAATGTTAATAAAAAAAGAAAAGAAAAAAATTGTGTAGATAAAACTTATCTTTTTTTTTTTTTTAGAGTAGAATTAGAATAGAATTTAAAGATTTTCTATTATTATTATTATTATTAGAAGAAGAAGAAAAGAAGGAAAGAAAAAAATGTTTCCTAAATAAATATGAATACCCCCCTCCCTTCCTGCCATCCCTAAAATTGAAAATATAACAAAGAAATACTATTTTTTTTCTTTGAGGAAATAATAGTTCAGGTATATAACTATTGTAGATAATTTTCTAACGTTAGAATAAAGTTTTTAAAAATGTATAGTATGATTTTTCTGTTACTTTTGAAAAGAAAATCGTAGGTTCAATGCAAGTTGGATTTTCTTTTTATCTGTCATCTGTTAATCTCTTTCTTCACATTCAAATTTAACAATGTAATAAAATTGTCTTCGGTGAAACATTTAAGAAAAGTATTACAATAATTTACATGATAATACTACTGTAAAGTTTCTAAAATCACGTTTTTCGTATTACCTTGACTGAAATGAACAGCTGATCATGAATCATTTCTTTTTCTTTTTCTTCGAACACATGTTAGCTAGCCTAACTTCCGGTCAAAATACGAATAAGAGAATCAGTGAAAGTTGATGACAAATCAAATTGACGGAGATTCGTTCGTCCTATCGGAAGAATTTATTTCAATTTCGAAACAAAATGGTTAACTCTCGTAAAATTTAAGAAATCTTTTACTTTTCAAATAGAATATAAATATTAACTTGTTTTGTTAATATAATAAAAGTATTAAGAATCCCCCTTTACGTCACAATAAACACAAATTACAATTTTTACGATTAACGAACAAAATTTCTATTTAATTCGAGAAGATTTGAAAACATAACCTACAAAAAATTCTACTCCTCAACCAACAAACAATCAAATCCAATCAAACCAAGAAAAAATTAATAAAAATCTTGGACAAACGAGATCAGTAAAAATTAGTATAAAATATTTTCATCTTAAATAAAAACTGTGTGTTCAAATGTATAGAAAATAAACTTAAATCTCTAGACTCGAATTACGATTCGTCGTTTTCTCAAGAGTGGTAATACTGTATTCAAATGAATTAGAAGAATGTCTAACGGTCGTTTTTGGAAAAAGGGAAAGAAAAGGGCCGGTAAATAAAATAAGTAAGAAAGAAAAATGAAAACGAGAGAGAGAGAGAGAGAGAGAGTGAGGGGGGATGGTAGGAGGGGGAGGGGCAAGTTGAAGGAAAAAGAAAATACGAGAAAGAGAGAGAGTCGAGTTACTCGGAAAGGAACACGAAAATGGATGGAATACTGGTAAGAAAAAAAGAAAAAAAAGGAAAAGAGAAGGAAAAAAAAATATATGTAATGGAAGTGCACCGTCGGTATTTTTACTGCACTAAATGCTTTTCCTAAGTGTTGAGAATAAGCAGACACACAGGAAGAGTCTTCTCAGTTGAGTGATAAAGACTCTGAGGATTTTTCTTTTTATTTTTTTTGTCCTTCTTTCTTTATATTTTTTTTTTTTATTTTTCTTTTTTTTTCTTTTTTGATTTTACCACGTGTAATGTACAATTTCATTTCAAAGACAAACGACGTGCGAGTGCGAGTGTGCCATTACACGTCTTCTTTTACGAAATAAAACGTACGAAATGTTTTTAGAAATTTAATTGCTTTCGTAAATCATCTAATTTTTAATTGCGATGACTGATTAGAAAATAATAATTATTTATTTTATCGATTATACGAGTCTCGTACGTATTTTGTTATTTTTATTTCAAAATAATAAGTACGATAATTGAAATAAGAAACGATTTGTTTATAAGAATAACACGATTAAAGTCATATGATAATATTTATAAATAGAATAAGTATTACGAATTAATATACCAAAGTTGTATATATTATTATGATTACAAGAAATTCAATTTGAATCGAACGGAATTTTCGAAATTTAATGTTGTTCTTAGGATAATAAAATCTAATTGTGAGAGAAGATGATATAATTTTGTTTCTTACTTGCGTATAAGAAATCTTTTTGCGTTCGTTACCAATCGTTTTGTGCGATTTTTACAATTTTTATTTATGATATAATAAACAAAAATAAAGAAAAAAAAAAAAGGGTAAGATAACGGGATATACACAAAAAAAGTGCTTCGTTAATAATTTGAAAAAAAAAGAAAAAAAAAAAGAAACAACGGAAGGAACAAAGTAATTGAATTTTCGTAGAAATGATAATCATTTGATAACGATAAAAATATACGCGTTAAATGTATTTATTTTATTTTAAGAAACATAATGATGCATCTAATCGATCGATCGCGCGTCAGAAAATTTACTGACAAGCATTAAAGGTAACGTTAATGTATTCTCGGAAAATGATATCAACGTTAAAACACGATTAACACGATCATTCGTCAATAACTACGAACGCGTTGGTGTTAAATATTTCATACAATTATGCAAAAGGTTAATACGCATCTTAAATTATAATGCAACGAGGAGAGAAACATTTTTTTCTAATTATCAAATCAGGATTAAGTAAAAAAAAAAAGAAAAAGAAAATTAAATCGAAAAGAATCATTAGTCACGTTTAAACAATAGACTAAATAAATAAAATAGAATTAATAATAATATTTTAATTAAATCAGAATTAAAAGAATAACAAAATACCCGAGATGTTGAATTCCTTACTAAAAAAAAAAGAAATAATAATAATAATAATAACTTTTCTCTATTCCTGCACAATAACAACGAGTTTCGTTATTCAACGAAAGTACAAAACTCAGAAGTGCAGTGCAAACAACGAAGGGGAATTTGCGCACGCGTATATCACACACATATACACACATACACACACATATAGATAAATTCACTCATGCTTCCATCTCACAGTCTTGTTCGGAGACATTACTATAGTACGAATACGGTTACATCCGTTGGTTTATTTCTTTTTTTTTTTTTTCTATCAACAAAAATTCCTACGTAGTTTCAAGCTTATGGTATTTGTGCACACATACACATATACACAGAGTGTGCATAAATTGTATATATGTGTATGTTTAAAGTATGATCTGCATATAAAAATGTATTGGAATGAAATGTATATACCTGGATTGATCAGAGTGGTCTTTATATATATATGTGTGTGTTTGTGTGTGTGTTTGTGTGTGTGAAGTAAATCTGGGACCATTAATAATATTGCCAGCGCAATTATCAGAGCCAGCTGCAACGCGTTCCCTTAGGGGCCTCAACAGGGTCTTCTCAACAGGGTTTTCTCAAGGAAAGCTTTAACAGGGCTTTAACAGGGCCTTAACAGGGCCTTAACAGGGGCCTTGTAGTACATACTCGTCACGGCAGGTACGTGCTAGAAATGTTGTGTACGTGTTCCTACGTGTTTTTTCTTACACAGGTCTTATGCAAATCCTAACAATATGTATTTACGATGTGTATTCGTGCATATGTTAATAGTTATATTACAAAATTGTTCGTTAAGTAAGTTGTAATAAGCTAGCTTCTGTGTAATTTATTAATATGTTTGTTAATAATATTGTTTAATTTTTAATTCTTATAATAAAAATATCGGTCGGTGTGAAGTAACGCGTTCATTGTTTCAAGGACAAGAATATAATTATGTTCTTATATTCAGTTATAATTTGAATGTTGGAAATAGAGAAAGATAAATGATAGGTGATGGTGGTAGGGAGGGGGTAGGAATGAAGGAAGGGGTAAAAGGTAGCGGGGATAGACAGAAAATGTGATTTCACTTTCGAATCGTGATAATTGTTCCGGCATGGAATAAACGAGCCCTGTTTGCTTGTCACGTTACGACGTTTGCTCTGCCAAAACAGACCGGAACGATCTCATGCGGATATTTTCGTGTGGACGAACACGAGTTGATGATAATAAGGGAAATGATAAAAGTGAGAGAGAAAGAGAGTATACGAAACATTATTAGACAAAATATTCACAATACAATTTCGCATCGATCAAAAAATCAAAACGTAAAAGAAATCGTAAAATATGAAAAACGATAAAATTTGAGGTTAGGAAAACAAATAGGATCGAAATATCGAAGAAAATTCAATTCCTATTTACAAGATAATTCAAAAGTGTTTAGTAGATGAGTTAAAAAATCAATTACTAATTGTTGATTACATAATCGGTGTTAGTTTTTGTCAATCGAAGACAAGACAGGTTGAAATGTCACTCGTGACAGAAGTTCGTTTTCGTCAATCAAATGACCACGTGGTTCATTCGTGACCAACATTGCTATATTGTTTCATATCTAATCTTAGAATTGTGTGCTTTACAATAAAACCGTGTTGACACTCGGTTGATCAATGGAATGTCTTTTAAAAAATTAAAATACCTACTAGAAACTGGGTGAATTAAAAATGAAAAAAAAAGAAAAAAAAACGATTTTAGTATGTGAGAAATGTTGCGGATCGCTTAAAACGAGAATTAGGTTAGAAAGATTTTCTCTAAATCCGAGTTTAAACACTTCGAAAGAAAGATATAAACAGAAAGTCAAATACGCGCACGCAAACATTAACATAAATAGAAAGAGAGAGAGAGAGGAACAGATATAGTCAATTATTTCTCTCTCTCTCTCTCTCTCTCTCTTTCTTTCTCTTTCTCTCTCTTTCTTTCTTTCTCGTGTCAATCATTGGTTCGAGAGAGCAACAGTAATTGTTGCAAGTACAGTCAAATGAAGAATGCATATACGTGTAAACGTATATGCATTTATCTATGTTGTGTATGTATATGTGTGTATGTATGTATGTATGTATATCTGTATGTACATCAGCCACCAACCACAATCTCGTGCTCCTCGATTCATTAATTAATCGGCGGACACGCCGCGCGTCGTTCTCGTTCGTACACACAGTGGCAATTACCGGCGCATTGTCGCGCATAAATCATTAGCAAACGTGACGCTTCCATAATTCGGTTAATTTGCTTCGTTTTTGTCGATTCTCTCTCTCTATATATCTATCTATCTATCTTTCTTCTTCTTTTTCTATCATTGATATTATTTCTTAATACATATGCTTCCATTTTTCACTTTATGTGTTCTTATCTTTTTTTCTTGTGGTTGTTTTTATAAGACACCCGTTAGAACTTCTCATGTGACGGTGGTTTAAAATGATAGTGTTCTTTGTTTTCATGGATTAAAGTATAAAAATTAATATTAAAACTATCGCAGTGTCCGAATGACAGTTTTTCGTAATCTTAGATGATTGGCCGAAAAATAGACACGCCCATTTTTCCTTCAACCTATCGCGTGAAGACAAATGACCGCCAAATTTTGAATTTGTACAAAATATGCATTATTCGTTTCTAAATAAGAGAAAATATATTGTTCATTATGCGATTGGTATTAAAATCTTATTCTACATTAAGATATACGTTTGTTTTTTTTTATAAAAGCGGTCATTTGACCAATCACAGTAGGAATTAGCTATACATGAAGTTTCATGAATAACATTTTTTTAATAACACGATTTTACTTCTTACTAACGCGATTCAATTTAATTCGGGATTATTTTTAGTACGATGAAAATGTTGTTCATTCGATTTTTATTAAAAAATTGTACAAAAAGTTAGGTTAACTTTTTAAACACGATTGAATTTCGTTCGGACGATTTAAACGCAAGACAAAATTTTGATTTGCAATAATTGTTGCAATATTTATAGATTACAATTAAACACGATATTAAAATCATTGAATCATTGTTATAGAAGACCCGAGTTTATACTTCTAATATTTTATTCATTGATTCAAATGGACAATGAAGCATTGTGAATCTGAGACGATCGTTCTAATTCTATTCTTTACCTATCTCTCTACCTATATTTTTCTTCCGAAGTTATCATCCTCAATGAACGTGAAGAGATTAATTAAACTTTTAAATAAAGAATAAGAAAAAGATACACAAACACATAGAGAAAAGCAGAATCAATTAAAGAATTGAATCTACATGTTTGTTAGTAATAATTCTCTAAATAATTTTCCAAATCAATTGTTTCCGTCATTTCTAAATATATTAATTATAATCAAAATTAATATTAAATATAAAGAAAAATAAAATCAATAAAAAATTTATAGAACCAATTAAACACTAAATGTTGCAAAACAAATCCTATACTTCATTTTTATTATTACATATTATATATCGTAAGTAATCTAGGTACAATATAACCGTATAATTCTTGAAAAAAAAATAGAAATAATAGAAACAAAGATATGAAATAATTTTAGTCCAATTATAATCAAGATAAGAAAGAAGTTTTTTTTCGTTTTAAAAACGTGCCGCTGATTATTACCGTAGAGACCGCAAATTGTTGTGATCGGAACGTGAGTGACGATAAGCAAGCATGAAGAAACACCAACAAGTTATATTTGAATTACTCTATCTATCTTATAGGTGTTATCGGTACATGTATATATATATATTTATACACACACAGATATAGAAATATATATGAATAAATATGTATCATAGTTACACATTTGTTCGAACGATTACGTTCTAATTACGGAAACGGATACGAGTAACTGAAAATCATTTCACTTTTCATATTTATCTGTACACCCCCCTCACCACCCCCTTGCCATTCTTTTTCGGGTTTCTCTTTTTTTATTTAATAAAAATGTTATATTTATCTACTCATATTAAATCACTACAATCATTATTATTATTATTATTATTAATTTAAACAATTGTAAATACTACTGTAAGATTTTATTTTTATTTTATTTTATTTTTATTTTATTTTATTTTATTTTATTTTAACAGAAAACACTTTCGATTGCCACCCACGTGTTCTCGTTTCCTATTGACCCTTTTCCTTTTCCAACTTCAAACAACTATCGTATACCAAGGTCCCTAACATTTTTCTAGTTTCCCTTTCTTTTTTCTTGCCGAAAAGGACAAAATTACAATACTTTTTCAACCTAAAACCCCAATAACAGAATATCGATCACGTTCTCTTTTGTGTCTATTGAAAACTACGAAATAAATGAACCCGTACCCTTTTGAAACCTTGGAATTTTATTATCACATTAGGAATATTTGTTAAATAAAAAAAACGAAGAACAATATAGAAAAAAGAATATCGTAAAAAAATAATTGGATAGAAAATAATAGAGAACAATTTAGAAAATCTACAATCTGATTGGCTCGAATCTTTTGGGGAGATAAAAAATCCGGTACATAAAAAAGATTCTAATTTTTTTATAAAATATTAAGATGAGAAGAGGGGGGAAAAAAATACGAAATTAAATTCAATGGAACACACATATGTACGCGTAATCCTTCCCGCGAGTATGGTTTACTCAAACCATGAGTATCCTCTTCCAATATTGACCACACAAAACGTACAAAGTTGTTCATAAACAAAATAATCATTTCTTATACCATGTACATTAAAAAAAAAAAAATATCGATCGTGTGAATTATATGATTTGAATCCATTCAAGTCGAGTAAGAACTTTTGTATGAGAGTGTAGTTTAACTTTATGACCAATCACGTCTCGGATTAATTAAAATGGTTTCTTAGACAAAAATGGAGGCTCCAGTTTATCCAAGGGATCCCCAAATTTTTACTAACTTGAATTAAATTCCTATTGACGAATATAATTGTTTAAATAAGAAAAAAGACAAACAAATCCATTATTCTCGAATTATGACACGTTTACATGAAAATATGGTTCATTCTATGTGATATCATGTAAAAAATAAATGTAAATGAAAATATAAATCATGTAAAGTAATGATGAAAATAATCCGTGCAAAGTTTTACCCTATTCGCATAGGTTTTTCTCGTAAACTCGGTGATAACGAAGTAGAGAAGTAAATAGCAAATATCTATGATCGTGTGTGTGTGTGTGTGTGTGTGTGCGAAGTGTGTATGTAAATGTGTTGGGTTTAACGACCGAAGAGACATCGTCATTTGAAATGGAAATATGTTTATATATATTGAGATAAAAATAAAGAAAAGAATAAGAAGAGGAAGAAGAAGAAGAAGAAGAAAAAGTAGAAGTAAAGAAAAAAATATAAAAAAAAAAGGAAAAAGAAAAGAAAAAAATAATATGAGAAAGTAATCTTATATCGATGCGAGTTTATCGTCAAACTTAAATGATAGTAATATATATATATGTATATGTACGTACACACACATACATACATATTTATGTAATTTCGAAGTTGTAAATGCTGAGTTTTAAACTACGTTTAACGACGTTACTATCGACTATTACGTAGAACAGCTTTTCTATAATTAAACACGAATTTCCTGTTAATAAATATTCACCTACACACGTAAATACAAATAATATTTCTTCATATATGTATAGAGAGAGAGAGAGGGGGGGTGACAAAAATGTGGAAGAAAATAATAATGCAAAATTTTTTGGTGATAATAATAATCAATAAATGTATATCTCATTAAATCAATGCAAAGAAAAATGATGAAATTTTACCTTACTAATGAAATGAATATTCCAAATATTCACATTGCGTGTTAACGCAATACATACATATATATATATATATATATATGTGAAGAAACAATTAACACGTTTCTTATCACGTGTGATCACACACACACACACACACATATATATATATTTTTTAGATACACAAAATAACTTAACGATAAAACCTAATATATCGAACACATATTTCAATTTATAAAATTAACACACGTTCGATAATAATTAATAAAAAAATAAACAAAGAAAAAAGAAAAGTAAAAAATAATCGATCAATAAAAACATCGATAGGATGTTGTATATAAATATTGAACAATATTGTAACATATATTAATATGTGTTTTATTATTTTTCAAATCTTATTTATTCATTCGTAAAATTATAATCCCAAATGAATGAGCGAGAATATATGCATATAGGAAGATTATTAAATCAATCAGTCCGATACGTCACGTAAAACGTATTATTAAACGTCTGCGTATAATACACGTGTGCATTACATTAATGTCATAAATGTTTCTATCTCTCTTTCTCTCATTAATTCTTTCTCTGTCTAATATTCAGGAAGTTTCATATCGAATTTATCAAAAAGTCGACGGGAAGCTCTCACTAAACGATAGCCAATACGAGAGTTTGGAGTAGGAGAAAGTGAAGGCGGTATAATTGTGTTGTGTTGTGTTGTTTAACTGTTACTTCTAACGGATACACACACAAACACAAAAACACACACACATATATATATATATTTTTTTCTAATTTTTTTTCTAATTTCTTTCTATAAGATATGTTCACGAACGATTTATCTCATTGAGTAATTTGATACCCGAACAAAAATGATCTTTCGTTACACCTTGAAATAATAAAATTTAACGATAGGAAATTATTTTCAAATATTTCTTTTTTTTTTTTCTTTTACGATACTTCCTCGATAAAAGTACAATTATTATATTTTATATCGATGTTTTTATAAATGTTAATATAACGATTAGAAATGGAACGAGAGAGAGAGAGAGAGAAGATAAAAACAAATGTTATAATATCGTACGTGACGCAAATACGTAAAAAATTTATTCTCGAATGTATTACTATTAAAAAAAAAAAGAAAATGTATACTCAAGATCGTGCGAATTAAAAATTCATTTCTATACTTTGTAATATAATTTATATCCGATTAATTATTTATCTATTTATTTATTTATTTAATCATTTATTTATTGTTTTAGGTTCTATCATTCGCACACGATTTCTTCTCAAAATTCGTTGCATAGAAAAGTTCGATGTTCTTCCGCTTTTAGATTGGCGTTTAGTCACTTACATATATATACACACATACACATAGAAATATATATTCTGACTCTTACACAAAAGTATGAAGCAAGCCACGCGCGTATATGTATACTAAAAGACTATTACTATGTGTTAGTACTGCACAGGCCGATTTATTGATCACGCTCGACGCACGCAGAGTACGAATATGCGTGCTTCTCGTAATGGCTACTGAAACTGTCTACAAACTTTCTTGATCGAATACGACTAACTGACTAATAAGAAAAGAAAAAAAATGAAAAGAAGATTTTTCCTATGAATTAAGATATTCAACAATTTTTTGTTTTTTTCCCAATAATTCATCAATTACACCACCATTTTTTAACAAGCACGCGCATAAGCGCAGAAAAAAAAAAGAAGAACGCGAATGAAACATAAATTTTGAGGTTATGTACGATCGATGTAAAAATTAAGAGAAAAATAATATCGAATGTGGGTTTTTTTTCTTTATTTTTGGAAAATCTTTCGATTAAATTAAATAATTTTCGCGTGATATGTTTTTCTTTTTCTTCTAAATCTAAATATAAATTTAAATCTAAATATTTTAGGTTAAATCATGTGATCAACGTAAAGATGGAAAAAAAGTTCGTGAAGATTAGAAAGAAGAAGTAGAATGAAATATTTGTTTGAGTAAAATTTAAAATAGAAATCGATAGGGACTTTTGGGTATTACCCAATAGATGTACCCATAAATCCTGTCTTTTGGTATTAAATATACCCAGTATATATATACTACACATTGAAAGTATATATACGGTAACAACAAAGCATTGGATCGTGACCGGTTGCAAGGGACTAATGTGAGCGTGCAGCTGCAACTTTGAAATGACTATTATTATAGTTAAGATCTAAAAAAGAATAAGAAAAATAAGGAGATGCCGTTAGAATAAGAAGAAGAAGAACAAGAGGATTAGTCTGAAGATTAGAAATCGGTAATCGAACTTGTCTCAAGTTAACCGATCGTAATTCAAATCTAACAAAAAATTACAAACAAAAGTGTGCAATAAAAAAAAGAACAAAACTGAAGTTGCAGTTAGATCACTACTAAAATTATAATTAATATATAATAGTAATATATTTATTAAGAATATAATATAGATGCACCGGATTGGTCTATGGAAAATTATCTCATTTTACGTTAACCTATAATTCAAATGGTAATAAAAAAAAATAAAAAAAATAAAAGAAACAGAAAAACGCGTTAAAGTTGCAATTATTTCATTGATTGTTTCGTAAATAGAAAACAAAAAAATTATAATAATATAAATATACTTATTATTATTATAATATACTCTTAGGTTAACCTATAATTCAAATGGTAAAAAAAGTAAAAAAAAAAAAAAGCAAATGTATGCAATAAATGAAGAAATTAGACTGAATGTTAAAATCATTTAAATAATTGTTTCGTAATTAGAAAAATAATGATAATGATATAATATTATATTTGTTAGGAATATAATATAGATGCACCGGATTCATTTATGGAAAATTATCTCATTTTACGTTAACCTATAATTCAAATGGTAATAAAAAAAAATAAAAAAAATAAAAAAAATAAAAGAAACAGAAAAACGCGTTAAAGTTGCAATTATTTCATTGATTGTTTCGTAAATAGAAACCAAAAAAATTATAATAATATAAATATATTTATTATTACTATAATATACTCTTAGGTTAACCTATAATTCAAATGGTAAAAAAAGTAAAAAAAAAAAGAAAAATGTATGCAATAAATAAAGAAAATTAGACTGAATGTTAAAATCATTTGAATAATTGTTTCGTAATTAAAAAAATAATGATAATGATATAATATTATATTTGTTAGGAATATAATATAGATGCACCGGATTGGTCTATGGAAAATTATCTCATTTTACGTTAACCTATAATTCAAATGGTAATAAAAAAAAATAAAAAAAATAAAAGAAAGAGAAAAACGCGTTAAAGTTGCAATTATTTCATTGATTGTTTCGTAAATAGAAACCAAAAAAATTATAATAATATAAATATACTTATTATTACTATAATATACTTAGGTTAACCTATAATTCAAATGGTAAAAGAAGTAAAAAAAAAAGCAAAATGTATGCAATAAATAAAGAAATTAGACTGAATGTTAAAATCATTTAAATAATTGTTTCGTAATTAGAAAAATAATGATAATGATATAATATTATATTTGTTAGGAATATAATATAGATGTACCGGTTTCGTCTATGGAAAAAGTGTTAGAATGAGATAGAAGTATTTGCCTTTATAGAGTATTTGCGATCGGATCGGCAAACTTCCATAAAAGCGCGCGTCGTTCGAGCAGCAACGAACAGGACGGCGCAATTAACGACGTGGGCCGTGGTCGATACTGCAATTAACTTTAACGAACGGGCGGCCTTGCGATTAAACTTAATTAGTATCGCGGTAATAACTCGTTAATAATCAGAGCAGCATAGAAATATATATATATATATCTGTAGGTATGTATGTGTACATATATCTATGTATTTACTTATATATATATTTGTATGTGTGTGTATTATATATGCATTTAAAGGGGGGTTTCAGGGGGATTCATATACTCGTGCCAAACGTTACCTGCATTACACGCTTACATCAAATATTTTATAGAAAAATGGGAAATGAAATATAAGAAAGAAAAAGAAAAGAAAAGAAAATAAAATAAAATAAAAATGCATGCACTTTTCATTTAGATAATTACATATACGTATATACGTGATTGTGTGTGTGTATGTTTAAAATAACCACGTGTGATGTTAATAAAAAAAAAATAAAAGAAAAAATAATGTGAGTTTAAATATTTACGTGAATATTGACGATGATTTGTTTTTTAGATGAAGTAGAAGTATTGGAATGGTCGTCGACGATTTCGAATGCTATTTCTGTCGTTGCACATAAACAAATAGTTCCTCAATGTAATGATATAATACAAAACCAAAATCTGCAGCAGCACCAATATTATCATTATGCATAAGTATATAAGTGCTAAGGTTGTATTCATCTTGAAATGTGGATGAATATTAGCAGTTACAATAGCAATATCAATAGTAGTAGTAGTAGTAGTAGTAATAATAATAATAAATCACTAATAATTGATTGAAAATATATTCCACTAACTTTTCTTCCAATGGAGTAGAAGTAGAAGAACAAGTAGAAGTCGAAGCAAGAAGGGGGTTGTTTTTTCCAACGGAAGTAGTCACACTCTCTGACTTGTCCACCCTCTTGTTCAGTGTTGTCGTTCTTTTTTCTTATGTTTATATATTTAAAATCGTTAATTTCCACTTTTCTTCATCAAACTTTTCCGAATTGAGGAGGAAAATTGTACGCTGGCGATGACGATGACAGTGACGTTGAATATTTCGGACACACAATGATCATTTTATTCGATTCGATATTTCCTTCTTTCTTTCTTTCTTTCTTCCTCTCTTTATCACCGATTATCTTTTTCCTTTTTCTTCTTCCTCTTCTTCTTTCTTTCTTTCTTTCTTTCTTCCGTGTTATTTGCCTTCGTCAGAAACTACTATAACGTAGTGACGTTGCTAACGTCCTTGAAATGCACATGGAGCACAGGTAATTGCAAATGAATATCCCCGAATATTTCGTAGTATCATCTAAAAAATGATGATCGAGCAAGTTTAATTGATGACTGAGGTTGACGATTGACTACGATATATCCCAGTTATGATGTGATAACAATATGTATGTATATATGAACCGATTAAAACGAAAAAAAGAAAAATTAACGAATGAAACTAGAAAACCATAAACGATCAAACCAACCGATCGATCAATCAATCAATCAATCAATCAACCAACCAACCGGTAACGGACAGCAAACTACGGGCTGCAGCTAACGCGTACGATAAGAAGTACCGGCACGTACTGAACGGAACCGAACGAACGATCCTGGCTTTTACCCGACGACGAGACGCGGCGAGCGCGCGCACTCAACCAACCAACCAACCAACTACTTTCTCACAATCGGTGTGTATGTTTTTTTCTCTTTTATTTTTATTTTTTTTTTAAATCCCTCTCTTCCCTCACCTCAATCTAATTCAGTTCTAACACTGATATTCCGAATTTGTTATTATTGTTATTATTCAAATTTTCCCCCGTCCCCTTCTTTTTTTTTTTTTTTTTTTTTTTTTTTTTTATATATTGTCAATAATTTTAAAATATCCTTTCCGATCAAGAGAATACAAGTAAACAAATTAGATCGACAGAAAAATTAGATCGATTTATCGTCAATTTGTAATATATAAATAATAAACATATAAATACATATACATACATAAATATGTATATATAAATATGTATATATTTATAAATAATACGTACGAGAAAGTAAAAAAAAAAAAAAGATGTAATATTGATAGAATTAGAGTAATGCACTGATTGCGTCCTTCTTCCTCTAATTCTCGTTTGCTACCACTACTTAGCGGTTCCTCTCCTGTTCACATGTATCACAAACTATCTATCCCGATTCGAAAGAACATCGAACATTGAACGCGAACTTCACTGCGATGCGGCACACAAAATTATGGGGCGCTCTCTGTGCTTTCGGTGGGATCTTACCCTCGTCCCCTCCGCCGTCCCGGTCCCTGTCCCGGTCCCCTCCGCTCTTGCCTCCCCTCCTCATCACTTAACTATCCTTTTCTCTCTCTCACACCTATTGCACTTCTCTATATATATCTATATATATATATATGTATATATATGTATACCTCCCACTCTACCCATTTTACTACCCCCACTCTAAACTTTATACTTGCTATTGCTCTACTCTTCCTACTCGCAGTCTACTCCCCTACTCCTACTACCGCTCCTACCTCCCCTACCGCTACCTTTTTACTCCACTCTCCCCCACTGTCTCTCTTACGATTACTATACCAATCCCCTCTTGGCCCCCCCACTCTCACTCTCTCTCTCTCTTTCCTATTTGTTCGTTTACTTCGGCATACGCGTTAAACCAATCCCCTCACTCCTTTTCTTCTCTCTCTCTCTCTCACTCTCGTCACGCTAACACAACTTTGCTGTATGGTACACACTATTCTCTTGGCTTGTGAATAAAACGGGTATAAAAGTGTGAAGAGAGAGAGAGAGAGAAAGAGAGAAACAGACTGATTGAATTAGAATGGAATAAAGAGTTTCGAGTTTAAGTTTCAGATTCCGATGATACTATGAAAATGATTTCAACGTGTTCTTCACCACCCTTATTTTTCAACGTTCTTCTTATTTTTGATTCAATTGACGTATGATGTAGGTATCGTTAATCGTTGAAAATAATACACTTGGTAAGAATAAAAGGTGTAAAAGTGAAAGTTCAGGTCACGTACCGCCCCTTCTCTCCACCCCCACTCCCCCACTCCTACGCGCAATATCTTTGACGATACTATTTTTATTTTTTGAACTATTATTTAATTGATGATCAACTGTTAGAACGATGATATTTATTGATTCGATAATAATTTTGTCTTCGTTTATTTGTTGACACACAATATTGAACAAATGTTTATTTAGGAAAATATTTCTTAGAAGATTTGGGACGAAGTAAGATTAGGCTTTCCTAGAATAATGGTTTATCCTTTACTCAAATCCATGTCACATCCCCTACCCGTTACTTTTGATCTCTTCCGATATGAATAGGAATTCACATTGAGAATCGTACTATTTGAAATTGGCCGTTAACGAATGATACGAAAATATATTTAAAATATTGACAAATGTTTTATCGCTTATCCGAGATCAGACGAATATTTTTAATAATGTTTTTTATTGTGTTCGGATTTGTCAGGTGTACGACGTTCAATGCACTTTCTAAATATTTAAAGAAACGACGCCGAAATATTTGGGAGATGGGTCTGTGGACCGTTACTGACCCATCTATAAAAATTGTGTACTTTTCAACTACGAACAATAATTTTTTTCTTTTACTCGACTGTTTAGATCTATCGTATAAAGAAACCATTGTTGTTTAGGAATATCTACCTGACGCAGTGTTCGAATATCTGTTTTCTCTTTTTCATTTACATTTTCCTATAGGTGCGATTTAAATGCTTGCTTATTTGAAGAGGATGTTACTCGGAGAGAGAAAAATCAGAGGACAGGAAAATGTAACTAAGTGAAAATCTTTTCAAGGGATTTAAGGTTGAAATTCTTTACAAAGATTTTGAATTTGTCTTGGTATTCTCTAATATTGATTTTGTTTTCTTTACGATCTTTTTTTTCCGTTTTCTTTACTCTTTTCGGGTTTACCTTTATCGACGCGTTAGAAGAAATACTTCGAGGTATAAAGACGATTTTTTTTTTTATTTGATCTGATTTTGTTCCGAAGAATGTCTGGAAGTTTTATGGATTTCTTTTTTTCTTTTTTTTTTTTAAGAATTTTCAGCACAGATTTCTAAAAGCATTAGAATAATTTTTATAATTTTTCACATTTTCAATGATCAATTCGTCCTATTATTTGATATTTTATTTAACATATATATTTATATATTAGCAAATAAGAATAATCTTTGAACAATTACGTGGAAATCTTTGAGATCTTTCCCATATATCGGATGTTACTTATAGTTCATGAAAATACAAATATTTTTTTCCAGAGGGAGCCACTTTTCTCTAGTAATTCATTTCCTAACCTATTTTCGGCAAGATAATATTACGATCACAAATAATTATTTCGTATATAAGTAAATCATTTGAATAGAAATGAAATATTTTATAATCAAGCAAAAACGAATAAACATTTGATTTGTTTTATTCGATCGATAGAACGATCGAAAAAGGATTTCAATTCGACACGCGAAGTATCCTTTCTTTTGTTTTATGTTTTCGATTCATACGTACATGCAAGGAACATTTGTTTCTCGAGAGAACGCAGCTTTATCCAAAGACGATGTGCTATTATTTCGATAATGTATTTTCACAAAGGAAGCTTAAAATCGTAGTAGGTTTTATCGTACCGGAAAAAAGCTCTTTCACTGTTGGTCGGTAAAAGCACAGCCAGAGGGCAACAGCTTTCTTGTTTTAACACGAACACGAAAGTTCATACTTTGATTCATGTTTCTCCGTAACAGCTTTCTTTCCAATTAATTCTACAACCCTCCGGCAGATGACAGGACTAACGTTCGACATTCCAATTCCGAGCTTCATTTTGAACTTACGTTAGAAAGTTTACTTTTTTATTTCCTAAGGTATTTAAATAATAATGGACTATTTAATATAGAAATTTCATTTGTAGAAATTTGTAAAATTATTTCTCGTGTAATTCGATTCCCATCGATCATAATTAAAATATAGACGACCTCGGTATATTGATATGAATTGCAAAACGACTTTTAAATAAAACAGTACTTGAACCGATTTGATAAATTAGTTTTGGTAAATAGGAAAATGGGTGGATAATTCATTACGGGAATATACGTATGTAATGTATGAATTTTGATATTAAACAGGTCTGATAGAAACATACACACACCACACATGCACGAAATTCTTTAGAATAAATTTAATAAATATATATATATATAAACGATCAGAAAAGTTGTGTCGTATAATGGGTTGCATGAAATTATTTCGTTCGATTAACCTGTTAAAATATGGAAACGTCGCAATAACGTAACCAGTCAACGAATTCTCTATCGATTACTGGAAAAGTAATCACGAATGTGTTTGATATACATATGTTAAATCGAACTTTTAACGTACGTGTGTATGCACGCGTTCGTGTATATGTTTCTATCTCCGTGTATGCGTGTGACTATTTTTTCCTTTCATTTTTTCTGTTCCTTTTTTTGTTATTATTTTATTTCTTTTCTACGCAAGTTCCTAGTTCAAATCTGTACTTAACATATTTATATATATATACAAGCACATTATAGAAACGTTGTTTAATCTTAATGACTACTTTCTGGTAAACAACGTAATTAGCGGAAACTCGGTGATGTTATCGTTCGAAAAGTACTTACGTGTAATGAAATCCGCGATAACATTCCAACACGTGCTACGTGATAAAATGGCTTCGACTGTATAAGAGATGGCAAAGGAGGAGGAAGAGGAGGAGGAGGAAGAGGAAGAGGAGGTGGAGCAAGTTATTTCAATTGAAATTTTTACGATTACTAATTCCCCGAAAAAGTCGTTATTTTACAATTAACTTACAATTTGATGGGAAGGTTCTTTGAAAACAAGTTCATTGTACTTATAGTTATTTCCATCGCCACCCCCTCTCTCTCCCCACCCGCTCTTAGTCACTCACTTTTTCTCTCTTTTCTTCCCATGTTGTTCCAATATAAACGATCGTGTGTTGGCGGTTTTTTGATTTCGATTAGTTGTCTTAAGTTTTCAAGACATTTTATTATTAGTTACAATATTTGCTTAACTAATTAACGTTATTAACACGTGACGTAAATGGCGACCGGTTTCATGTTTTCAATATGAGATTTTCTACTCCGAGGTTATCGATTTCTTTTGTTTGATTTTATAATTGTGATTTGGATAATAAGTTTTGCTTGAATACTTTTTTTTATTATTTAAGAATGTTTTCAGTTGAATATTTTTAATTGTATTTGATATATAGGTTTACAGGTTATATGATTTTTCACGATATAAAATAATATTACAGATTTACGAGAAACTTATAAAATTGTATTATAATTAAATTCAAATGAATAAAATTAAAACACATACACACAAGGCGTACTATAAGAAGTCATCAAAAATCAATAGATAAAATTAAGAATATACAAAACAGAAAGAAAAACAAAAGAAACAAATGAATAAAAAGATAGGATAAAAAATAGGATAAAAAGTAGAGCCACGTGTCGTATCCAACATAAGTGTAAGCGAGAAAGATAAGTAAAGAATGAAACAAAACGAAACTGAGAAGAAAAAGCAAGCAAGCAAGCAAGCAAGCAAGCATAACACTAATCGAGCGAGTAAATAACAGAATAATAAATATAGAAATAGATAGATAGATAAATAGATTAAACAGATGCAGATATAGATACATAAATATATATATAAAATATAAGAAAATTAACAAGACACATATATAAAAATAAAAATAGTTAGGTTAGGTGATGCGGTGGTAAAGTAAGGTAATACATAAAAAATAAAATTTGTTCGATAAATAATAGATAGATAAATAGATAAATAGATTAAACAGATATAAATACATATATATAGGATATAAAATAGTTAACAAGAAGACATATATAAAAATTTAAATAGTTAGGTTAGGTGATGCGGTATTAAAGTAATGTAATGTAATATAAAATAAAATTTGTTCGATAAATAATAGATAGATAAATAGATAGATACATTAAATAGATATAAATACATAAATATATATAAAATATAAGAAAGTTAACAAGACACATATATATAAAAATAAAAATAGTTAGGTTAGGTGATGCGGTGGTAAAGTAATGTAATACATATAAAATAAAATTTGTTCGATAAATAATAGATAGATAAATAGATAGATAGATTAAATAGATATAAATACATATATATATATATAGGAAATAAAAGAGTTAACGAGAAGACATATATAAAAATATAAATAGTTAGGTTAGGTGATGCGGTGGTAAAGTGTAAGGTAAGGTAAGGTTAGGTAATGGGGGTTTTTGCGCACGCTAATATGCGCTGGTACCTCGCGCTCGTGTGAACTCGCGCATCCGATCGATAAAAGAGACCGCCCCGGGCTTTACCTGGCGTCCCCAATCGCGTGACGTCACGGCGCCGGAGACGAGTTAAACCGAGCTGAGACGAGGGCTGCCGACGTCTAGGGGCCGAGGTAACGCTCTCGTCGGGGATCCAACAGCACCTCGTCGACGACGCGAAACACGGCCCCTAACACACTATCGTCGACCTCGTCGTCGTCTTTGCTTTTTTAAATACGTCCTTTTTCCCTTTTACGAACAATCTGTTTTTTTTTGTCAACCTTTTACTCATCATTGTCATCCTAATCTTTATCACACACACACACACACACAAACACACGCTCGTTATCGTTCTTGTTCTATCCTTTTATCACTATCTCTCTCTCTCTCTCTCCTTCTCACACGTTCTCACGTTCATCTATCGTTTTGTCATTCACGTTTAACACACTCATCCCCCTCGATCATTTGTCCTATCGGAATAAAGAATTATTTTCTTGTCGAGGTCTGAAAGTTTATTATCATCAGTGGTGCGGTGGTGGTGTTTTGTTACTAACTGTCAATTAGTTCTTTTTTTTCTACTTCTAATTCGGGAGGATTCGTTAACCTCTTTTTTCTTTTTTTTTCTCCCCCACCCCTTTGCCTAATTTCTTTTCTTTTCTTTTCTTTTTATCGTGGGTGATTTCGTATAAAATTTCGTCGTTAAACAAAAAACAGGATCGACGGTTCTTTTCTCTCTCTCTCTCTCATTCTTTTTTTTCTCTCTCTACTTTCGATTCGAATCCTTTCGAGTTTCTTTTTCATCTTCTTCTTCTTCTTCTTCTTTTTTTTTCCTTCTTCCCCCTCCCCCTTTTACCATCCCCCGTCCCATCATCCCTTATCCATTTTTTTTTCTCCTCTTCCTCGCTTCAAGTCGTCGGGTTTATCAATCGCTGTGATGAACGAGGTAATTATTTCGTGAAAAAAAAAAAAGAAGAAGAAAAAAACAAGAACGCGTATCAAAGTGACGCGTCCGTCCGGGGTAAATTTTGTTTTCCGTATCGTGCGGGAGACGTCAAATTTTGTGACAACTTTTGACGACGAGAGAGAGTGATCGGGGGAATGGTCCGTCTGTTAACGTGAGAAGAAAATTTTCGCATCGTTTGAGGGGAAGACGATTAGAGACAGTAAGTTTTAGATATTTGTTCAATACAAAATCGTTAACTTTTAATTTAATCATTTTTGTATCGTTTAAATATGTTGAATTTAAATCGTCGTTGATTTAAATTCAACATGACACGTTCTACTATCATTAAATTGACATTTTTTGTTTGTTACAATAGCGCAAGGTGTGTTTCCATTTCTTCTTCTTCTTCTTTTTTTCATTTGCGAATGAAAGATTAAGAATCTAATTGCAAACCAAATCAGAGATGACGATTGGTCGAGTGAGAAAAACAAAATGAACGCTTTTTAAATATACTTTCTTTTTCTTTTTTTTTAATTTTTTTTCTTCTTCTCTCTCTCTCTCTCTCTCTACCGTTACATCCGATTGGTCCTTGTAACCCCTTAGAGGTTCTAAGCGCAGCTGAGCTCGACCGGGCGCGACCCACAGCCCTACATTCGTGTTCTGCGGCGTGACCTAACCTCAACTTGCTATACCTTGGCCGCCTGAGAGCTTTCAATACCTATTCCAATAATACTATTTAAACAACAAATTGCATTGAATTTATTCCTTTCATTATTGTCTCCTCGTCATTATCAACATCATCACCATTATCATTATTATTATTATTATCATCTTGTTCTTTTGAGGTTATGAAAGTTTATCGTACGACCTTGGACAAGTGTGGGGAGGAGGAGAAAAAGAATAAGGAAAAAAGAAAGAAGTAGATCAAGAAAAAAAAAAGAAAGAAAGAGAGAAAGAGAGAGAGAGTGAGAAACGATTTCCGTTTTAATCTTTGCCATATCTTTCTTTTTTTCTTTCTTTCTTTCTTACTCCAATGAGATCGCATAACCAACACTGTCAGCACGAACGAGAAGGATATGCTTTTCACCTTCCCAGTCGGTTGTAATGCTTCGGAATTCTACCTCGACGGTCGAGGTCGGCGAACGACGTGATATAACGTATCGAAGATACGTTGACCTTTATGTAACGTTATACGTCGGCTCTTTTACGCGCCGATTCAAGACACCACACAGGGAACAGACATACAGACAGACAGACACTAATATACACATATACACACGTATATATATACATAATATATCTATACATATAAATTTTCATATGCATATGTATGACTGGTTTATAACAAGATTCTACACGATCTAATCGTTCGATTCAAACACATCGTATATGTAGGACAACGAACGCACTGCTTTCGATAGATTTCAAATTCAAACAACAATTGTTAACATTGTATTACAATAAGAAAAGAAAATGTAAACACACAATTAGACGAACGTTGATTAGAAGACATTTTCTCGATAGTAGATCGTCAACTGTTATTAGAGAATATAAATCAATTTGATGTTTAAATATAACCTATATAATTATTCGATATTGTGTTCGCAGAAGTATCGATAAAAGGACTGGCAAAAAGAAGACCCTCCCCCAGGAATCTAACATAAGAGAAAAGGGAGAACGGTTTAGATAAAAATCCATTAATAATAATAATAATTCGATAATTTCAATTATTTCCGAGAAAAAGAAATTGATCGTCGAGTGATAAAAGAGTGTCCCTAGGTATATTAAATAGTGTGAATTATTAAACAAAGGGGGGTGAGGGGGATCGGGAAGTTGTTGGTGATTAAAAGGGTGGTATAAGTGTGATGTGGTTGAGGCCCCCGGCGAGTCCTGCGGGGGCAGGAGGTCAAAGGTAGATTTGTCGTGAGGGGTCCAGGCACGGCTCGGTTGGCCCGTGGCGAGCTCGCTGGAGGGGCGGGGGAGGAGGAGGTAGGATGGTGTGACCTCCGGCGTCATCCCGCCCGACGCGGAGCTGGTGCTGCTGTTGGAGGTGGCGGGGGAGGTGGCGGCGTCGGAGGAGGAGGAGGGGGAGGAGGTGGTGGTGGTGGTGGTGGTGTCGGTGGTGGAGGAGTCGAGCAGCTGCTGCTCGACTCGGAGGAGGAGGAGGAGCCCACGGCGATGTCGAGGCAGCCTCGCGGTGAACGGGACCACGTGAGCCGCTGCGATTTGCGAGCTGATTCTCGCGAACAACGAGATTTACGCGACCTACGCGACCTACGCGATTTACGCGACCTAAGGGACCTAAGGGATCACAGGGACCTAAGGGATCCCAGAGACCTCAGGGACAGTTACTCTAACGTCAGACACATTCGTGACGATTACGATAACGATCATCATCCTTCCTCGACAGATCGGACCATCGCTCCCTCTACTTCTGCTTTACCCAATAAACCGGTGAGTTTATATCTGTTATATTATATTGACAATTCGTAATGGACTGTTCCACGAATACACCCCCAATTATCAAACCTACGAAACCTAACGAATCAAACTGATCCTAATCAAAAATCACTGTTGGGATCTGTCTGTTCTGATTCTCAAAGCTTAAACATTTCTTCTTATACCAATACAAACTGGTAAGTTTATCAAATTATATATCAATTATAATATTGACAATAGTAATGGATTAACCCCTACAAAGATAGAAATGTAAAAATCCATCTTGTAAAACTAAATTAAAAATCACAGTCGTGTTCTGTCTGTTCTCATTCTCAACTCTCGATTATCATTAAACATATTTCTTCTCAGATCTGTCCAAACTTTTCTATCCAATTACACTTACGTATAGATTACTGATTAATAAATTCTTACCTATGTTTTCATCAAAGTGTATAAGTTAATGGGCAAAAAAGGAAAAAGAAATTATACTTATCGATATACAACGACGACGTTATTATTTCAGGCCAAATCCACATAGATAAATATATTTGACGTGTATACTAATATTATCTTGCGCAATATTGCGCGATCCTTTTTTTTTTTTTTTTCTCTCTCCATACTACGGGAGATCCAATAGGTAGTGTTTTCTTTTCAACTAGTGGTGGTAATTTTTTTTCTTTTCTTTTTTTTTCTAGTTACCTAATTTACTTCTATGATATATTTATCGAAGGTTTTGTAGAGGAAGAAAAGGAACAAGATGATGAAGATGAAGAAGAAAAAGGAGAAGATGAAGAAGAGAGAGAAAGGAATGGATTTATTCAAAAGAGTAGTCTAACACACACACACAAACACACACAGACATATATATATATATATATACAATATATGTTTGAGGGAAAGTAAACGAAGCTTGAGTATCTTTGATCAAAGCTCTCTCTCTCTCTCTTTCTATCTCCATCTTTCTCTTTCTATCTTATTCATCTTATCTTTCTCAACGTTCGTCCTCGATATCCACGTAAACCGACATAGTGGTCGTTCTTCATTCAACGCTTTGCATCTTTCATAAAACTAGCAACCCTGTGCAAACGACATTGGGATTGGCTGTACCTCCTTTCATTTGCAGCTGCATTCACCGACCCTTTACTTTCTCAACTTTCCCCCACCACTTCCTCCACCTCCTCCTCCTATTTCTTCTTCTTCTCGTCATAGTCATCGTAATTGTTGCTATCATTTGCCAACTGGTAGGGTCAGGAGTGCTAATGAGAGAGAGTAAGAAAGATAGAAGAAAATGAACACGAAGGTGAAGATGATAATGGTGTTGCAGTTGAAAATGAAATCCGTTTGGTTTTTACGCGAACACGTTTCTCAATAGGTTTTATCTTGTTTTTCCTTTTTTTCCTTTCCTGTTCTATCACACACGAATATATTATTCTGCATTAAGTTACTTTCTTTTTTCTTTTCTTTTTTATTCATTTGATAGGGCTTTGACGGTAATGCAGCGTACTCGAAACTAGGACACTTTCCAACCTTCTCGATTAAATATTTCTACAGCCTCCCGCCCCCTCCCCCCATTGTCAATTCTTTTTCTCTCCCTTTCTTTTTTTTCTTTTTCCTTTTTATTCTCCACTTCTTTCATTTATATTTCTAGAACTTAATTATTATTATTATTATCAACGTTTGACAAATTATGCAACGCGTGATATTATTATTATTGCCATACGTGTCAGATAATTTTCTTCAAGTTATATCTCAGAGATCGTATAATAATATTTAACACCCGTTTATTTATTACGTTACATTTAAATGGTGTTATTGAATTTTTGTATTTACTCAATACGATTTTTTTTTTTCCTTACAATCTACATGAATAACAAATTAATATCGCGTATTTTAAAGAAATTGTCTTTTTTCATTCCTCGGTGACAGATTGTTATTATCATGATCACAATTTATTCGAGAACACGTTTTAATACCAATTGATCACACCTACTGTTAAACTTTTCCGTAAGTACGTACGTTCACTTTTTAATCCATCATTCTAATGTAAATGTATGCCCCAATGCTCGTGTGCGTGCTGTTTTTCACGTGTGCGAGTGTTACCTGATTTTTATTCGTGGTAATTAATATATCGTTTTTCTTCGAATACGAATATCCAAATATATATTTATAGAAAAACGATATTAATAATAATAATAATAAAAGGAGTAGAAAAAGAAGGAAACAGTAGAGAGTACTCTTTAAAATGTATAGTTTATGTCACCGGTATAGTCACTTATCTCTCTTCCGGAGGAGGATAAAATTATCGATAATGGAAGTCGTTTCCATTATCCGAACTATCCAAAGTAAAAGCTTGTACGTGCGTGTGGAAGTTATTAAGCACGATATTCTCTCTCTCTCTCTCTCTCTCTCTTTCTCACACATACATACACACATACCAACGCATCCTATTTTTATACGTATACGTATTTAAAGCGAAGTTTGAGTTATCTTAAAAGCATGTTGGCAAGATATTTTGAGTAAAAGTATTAATACAAAAACAAACGTGCGCGTATACACACACACATACATAAATAATATTATAATGTATGTGTACGTATGTATTGTTATATTAATTTACAAATAATTTCATGACTTTTGTTTCATTTTTCTTACTTACAATTAATAAAGTTATTATAATGTTAAATATAATATACTAATTATATATATATTATTGTTATTATTATATAAATAATAGTATTAATAATATATAATTGTTAATGAAATATTTAAGAATTACTATATTTCTTTTTATACTTTTACACACAAATATTTATTTATTTATTAAATTATTTATTAGATTATTTCGGAAATTAATTTACCGATAACCCAAACTTCATTCCTAACCTCAAAATCATTTAAAATTCCAACAAAAGACGTTTCAAATTCATACGTACGTTAATTAAACTCCTCCTTTAATTATACCTGTACAAAATGAGATGAGATAAAGGGAGGGGAGGTAAATCATGCGAATTCGGCAAGAATACCATAGTTGGTTCGTGGTATTCGTGATTTTAATCTCATTTAGTCGGTGTTGTTAATTACCATCGAAGGAACGTAAACGACGTGTAACGATGAAATAAAAAAAAGCATCAAGTTTTTGAATTACAAAAGTTAGGGTAGAGAAAGGGAAAGCAAAAGGGGGGTGAGAAGGGAGTGAGAAGGGAGTGAGAAGGGGTGAGAGGGGGTGAGAAGGGAGTGAGAAGGGGGTGAGAAGGGGGTGAGAAGGAAAAAATGTATTTCTCTGACACATACATTCGTGACAACGTGTGATTATTCGTTCGAGTCAAATTCCAATATTAAAAGATCGAATCCAATAAAATAACGATATTATTAAAGTAGATATTTTTTATAATTATCCATAATAAGCATGTTGACGTGAATGAGAAATATGATTCAATAATTATTAACCGCAATCATTCATCGAGTCAGATATCAAATTTAACATTTGACGACGTATTATAAAAAAAAAAGATTAGAAATATTTCAGTATTATTATATATTTCAATCATTTTCTAGTTAACAATTATCTGAGTAATAAAAATCCACAATTTCCATGCAATTATACGAAAATTATGTCCTGAATTTATAAAAATTCATAGAGTAATATGTATATTTGTCAATGATAATACGATTTAGGTTAAATATGAAGTATAAGAAAATCTTTTTCTGGAAAATCAATTGCAAACATTTATATATCGAATTTACGATTAAAGAAAAAAAATATTGTTCATTTATATTGTATTAAAAATGTATGAATAATTATTGATCAGAATTTATAATATAGGAAAATAATATATAAGTATGAAAAGAGAGTACGTGCGAATGTGTGTCGAGTATGCGAAGGTGTCGTATGTTCCTGTTCCCTCTGCAGGGTAGTGGGTCTACTACAGCAGACCCGGTTCCAGCAAATATAGGTCAGTGTATAAGCCGGTAGGAGCAAAAGATCAGGCAGAAAGACTTTAGCTGGTAGCTTGCTTGCTTCTCTTCTTCTTCTTCTTTTTCTTTTATTTGTTATATTCTTTTTGTTTTTATTTTGATTCTTCTTTTTCTTCTTCTTCTACTTCTTCTTCTTCTTCTTCTTCTTAGAGTAGAATCACGTTTAACCATCGTCCTGTCCACCACAACATCACGTTCCTCTTTTGATACTTGGAAGGGAAGACTTGCTAACGGCCAAACGAGTTTGCGAGCTTGTTCATTATGTTTGTATTGGTAATAGAAAAAAGATAGATGATGTTGGTATTGGTATATAATGGTAATAGAATGAAATTGCAATTGTTTTTATTTTTGGAGGTTAGAAATTTCATTCGTTATTATTCATTGGGGTTTGAAGAATTGTTTTTAATAAGTTTTAATATTTGATCAATTCGTCGATTGTTTATTTCATCTAATTGTAAGTCAATTATTGTTTATTCATTGTGCATTGGTATCGGTATTGGTAATAGAACGAAATTGCAATTGTTTTTATTTTTGGAGGTTAGAAATTTCATTCGTTATTATTCATCGGGGTTTGAAGAATTGTTTTTAATAAGTTTTAATATTGGATTAATTCGTCGATTGTTCATTTCATCTAATTGTAAGTCAATTATCGTTTGTTCATTGTGCATTGGTATATAATGGTAATAGAATGAAATTACAATTGTTTTTATTTTTGGTTTATTTGGAGGTTAGAAATTTCATTCGTTATTATTCATCGGGGTTTGAAGAATTGTTTTTAATAAGTTTTAATATTTGATCAATTCGTCGATTGTTTATTTCATCTAATTGTAAGTCAATTATCGTTTGTTCATTGTGCATTGGTATTGCTATTGGTAATAGAACGAAATTGCAATTGTTTTTAGAAAAAATAATAAACGTATAGACGTGTAAAAATATTATTATTCATTTGAATTGATATTTAATCGGAAATTTGTATTCCTAACAATAATTTAACTTTCCTATAATAATTACACACGAACAAAGTCATTATTTCATCAATCTTAAAAAATAAATGTAAAAAATATTCGAAAATATTGTAATCAAAATCCTCCATTCCATTTCCTAACCTAACATTTTCTTTACCGAAATATCAGTCATACTTTTAACAATCCCATTGTTGCAATAATTCCCCAATCGATTAAATTATTCAAAGAAAAGAGAAAAGAAAAGAAATAACACGAAAAAAGAAAGAAAACAAGAGAAGTAAAACTTTAATTCGTAGAATAAAACACGTATTGCACAGAAAATGAGAGAAAAAAACGCACGTTTTACATTATCTAAATTTCTCGGTAAGATCTGCAGACAACAGTTACCGTAGATATTCTTAGGATCCTTTAAACACGTTTCTCGAGCGATCACTATCTCTCTCACTCACTCACTCACTCACTCTCACTCTCACTCTCACTCTCTCTTTCTCTGTTTCACTTTTTTTTGGGCACACCTTAAAACCGCGTCTGCTGGGCTGGTATCCTTACATTATCCTTCCTCCACCTAGTGCATGTTTCTTTGACGATCAGACGTCCCCCAAGCAGAAGGGACGGTACACCTGCGGAATTAGTCGCGAAAAAGGCCCCCCCCTTGTCCCCCCCGTTCCTTCCTTCCCCCCCTTATCCTCATATTTCTTTTTTCTTTTCAAATTACTGAATTATTATTATTATTATTATTCTTGGAATAAACCCCGTTGCTGAGTGTCGTTTGCTTAAGGAAAGAAAGAAAGGAAGGATGAAATAAAAAGAAATTTTTGTTAAAAGAGAAAGAGAGAAAGAGAGAGAATAGAAGATGATACATTAGGAAGTTAGTATCTTTTTCTATCTTTTATATTCCGTAATATGAAGATGGGGAACACGTGCGCTTGTCTTTTGCACCTGATCGAACTTCCGACACTTAATTGGGCTAAGATTCGTATGCCCATTGTTCACCATAATCGCGTGTTACACGCGAAGCTAATACTTTTCTTTGTTTCTTTTTTCTTGTTTTGTTTTGTTTGGTTTTTTTTTCATATATGGGTTAGTTAAATCGTAGATCGAAAGAATATTATTATTTTGTTTTATTGTTAAAAATAGAACATTTGTTTGTATTATCGATAAATTTGTATCGAATGTTTTGTTTTGAGACAGTTAGTTTTGTTTTAGAAATGATAGAGGAAGTAATTTAATTATTTAAATATTTTTTATATTTATTATTTAAATATTTAAGCAATTTAATTATCTAATATAATTCCTCGTTTATATTTTAAGATAAATAAAAATGAATATGAGAATCAATAAGAGAGTTAAGAAGCTTTCGTGAGTATAAAATTTTCGTGACAAGTAACCTCTCGACGTTTCCTCGACGTTTTTATTTTTTTTTTTTTCTTCTAAGAAGATCGATCGATCTTCTCTCGAGAACGGTTTGGTTAAAAGAAAATAAACAAAATTTCTCATGTTAAAATGAAATAATAATAATAATAATAATAATAATAATAATACGCAGACATGCTAAAAGTATTTAATAAAATCAAACAAATTATATTGCTAATTGATCTTTTATATCTCGTTAGAAATTCAATTTTATTAATAAATTTTTATGAAAAAATACAAATTCCAATTATTATTATTAAAAACAACGATGACAATTATAATGAAAAATATAATAATAAATATAATATATATAATAAATAAATATAATAAATAAAAATATAAATAATCATAGAATCATATTTTTATTATTATTATTATTATTATTATTATTATTGAAATATTATATTATATTTGAAGACGTAGGTGAGATAAAATTCGAATAAAATTGTATAAAGGGTTTTTTTTTTCTTCAATCAATATATATGCACGTTTCTAGTATCGATAACGAGCACTCGACTTATCTCTCTCTCTAAAATATTTTTTATTGCATTTATATTCATAATAATAAAAATAAAATATAAATCTCCGATTTATCAATATATTTTCTTTTCTTTTTTCAAATATAACGATCTGACAATAATCATCCAACGTGAAATTGGTTTTCTTATGAAATTAATTCTGTTACTTCAACGATCTCATTCATATACACATAGAAATAAAGTATATTTAATTATAAGTTGAATAGAATATTTCTATTAGATATTCTTATAAAAAATATCTTACATTTTCCTCAACTCAATTAATAAAAATGATAGAAAAATAAAATGAACGACTTTGATGAATTAATCCAATCGATAGAAATGAGTATTTGCAAAAATGAACGACAACAACTAAAACGTTTTAACAGAACGCGCGAAACTGTTTCATATATATGTATATGTGTATGCGTGTATGTGTTACTCAAGGTGTATTTGATATGTGCATTGAGATAGAACATTTTTTATGGTCACCTTATAACGATCGACTTACATTAGTTGAGATTACTAATGATTTCCAAATGCATAAGTACAAAATAAAAAGTATATTAAATAAATGTGAACGTGTATGAATATAAGTAAACATATGAATGTAATCATGTGTATGTAGATTGAATATTGTGGTACTGGAACTATTAGTAATCAAGTATCGTATCAAGGATATCGGTCGTAACGATCGAACATTCACTTCCGTATACTCGACAATTTTATTTCCAATTATCGTTAAATACATGTAAATATATATGTATGTATGTGTACGTGTATGTTATTAATCTATATAATGTTTATAGGATTTTGGTCAATTTAAAATATATGTTTAAGTTTGAATAATATTTGAATCCTTGACAAAATCCTAACCAAACTTTTCAACCCTCAACATTTTAGACAATAACTTTTTTTAAATAAATAAATATTACTTTTGTTTATTTCGTTTAATAATAAGTAAGAAAAAAATCTCTATTAAGTATATAGAATCATATATTTATATATTTATTTATATATTTATTTAATAAGTATATATATGTTCTAGCTATAAAGGTAAATTCCTTCTTTATCGGCATATTAATTGGAATAACTATAATATAATTACTTGCATTTGTATAATTGCGTTTACTCATTGAAAAAGAATTACGATGAACTATTATAAAATTGCAAGGAAAATGTGTCTCTTAATAAAAATATTAATAAATATATTAACAAAAAATAATGATCGAAATTAAAAAACAAAGAGAAGTTGTCGCAAACGATAAGAAAATATTAAAACAAATAAAAAATAATATTAAATTTAATATTTAAAAGAATATTACATCATTGAATATAAAACGAATACACTTCACATGTATTCTGATCATTATCTGATTATAAAAATAAAACGTTCCAATGTATTCTCTTAAAAAAATGAAATAAAAATTCTTAAATAATTAACAAAAATAATAATAATAATAATAAATAGACAGATATATAGACAAATCGATTAGGATTCACGTTTGAAATAAATGTATACAATGATATACGAAAAAAAATAGAACAAAATTAACAATAACAATAATAATAATAAAAATAATAAAACAATATAAAAAGACTGTACGTTTATATTCACGTGTGAACGAGGGGATCGGATGAAAACGAGCCGTGACAAGAGGATAGATAGAGATAAAAAGAAAACCAAAGATAAAAAAAGGGCGAGAGAAAGAAAGGATAAGAAATATATAAAAAAAAAAAAAACAAAAAAAAATATAAAACATAAAAAGAGAGAGAGAGAGAGAAAGATAGATAGATAGATATTAAAAAAGTTAGAAAAGGATAGTAAAGGATGCATATAGGGGGGATCCTTACGTAAAATATCGCACACCCGTCTGCAGGATGCTCAGCCGAATATTATTTCGCCTCGTAAGGATCCTGATGAGCGTCGGCCAAGGGATTATTTAATGACACGATCTTCTTTCTTTCTCTCTCTTTCACATACACACACACATACATATATTACATATATGCATATATGTCTATTCAGGTATAAAAGGTAAGTGAAGCGAAGGTTGGGCAACTTCTCTCAGGTATTTTTGAGAGCTTCTTATGTTAGAGTGGTCCCTTTTGATTGCAATACTTGTAACCATAATGCATTTGTATTAATAACTATTTTAACATTCTTTTTTCCTCTCTCTCTCTCTCTCTCTCTCTATTTTTTATTATTAATCTAAAAACTTTTGCGTGCAAATTTAAGATATTGCTATTTCACCAATAATTCACACACACATACACACATACATAATAATTCACATACGCATAATACATTCGTTTATACTTTTATTAGAATATTATTAATTATTTTAACATTTCTTTTCTCTCTCTATCTCTCTCTCTTTCTCTTTTTGATTATTAAATTAAAAATTTTGCAGGAACAATTTGTTTGCGGAAGTTGAAAATATTGTTCCGCCATTTTTTTTCTGATTGCAGTTTCTTTTTCGTTTCTAACCTCAAAATTTTGTCGAATAGTTTTTCCTAGAGGTTTAAAATATTTCTCTTATCGTTTGTCCAATATATAATTCATTCATTTATACTTTTATTATAGTATTATTAACTATTTTACTATTTCTTTTTTTGTTTAGTTTTATTTTTTGTAATTAACCTAGAAATTTTGTCAGACAATTTTTTGCGGGAGTTTAAAAATATATTGTTCTATCATTTTTTTTTTTTCCGATTCTCTCGTACAACCAATTCACACATTCGTTTACTTTTATTTGATATTTCGCGCGTATGATATTAAATAAATTACAAATATTTGTTTTTATATAAATATAAAACAAACACATTGATTTCTATATGATTTTAGAAAAGTCGTCGAACAACATTTTATCCGAATAAAAATGATTTATTTTCTAATATATATATATATGCAAACCAGTATGAAAATATATTCATAACTTATTTTTTATTTATTTCTCGTTTATGAGATAAGATTATTACAAATTAGTAATCCAGTTGGACATTGCTAATTCAATAACGTTCTATGCTTTCACCCACGCAAATCTCACCAACCATTTATTTTCATTTCTCTCTTTCTCTCTCTCTCTCTCCGTTTCTCTTTCTTTTTCTTTTTTACGTAGTCCAAAGTTCGATACGATTCGATACCAAACAAGAACTCGATAGAAACAACAAAAGTATACGTATCAGAAAATTATTTATTACACATGAATCGGATTAGCCGGTTACGATGATATCATGCAAGAAATTTATCTCGTTTTTTTTACGAAGCTTGGTAAAAAAAAAAAAAACAAGGGTACGGAGAGATAGAGAGAGGTCGGAGGGGGTGGTAGTGGGATAGAAGTGGCTTGGGTCGAGCTATTTTCTTTTTAATCGATATAATTTATTAATGAATATTTAAATGCCCCGAAGAGATATAAATGTTACAATTCGTTTCACTTTGGAAACTGTTCGTTTAACATTTGACAGTAAATACTACTACGTTTGTAAAACCACCCCCTCCCCCCTCCTCCTACTCAGAATCTTGTCATAGGATTTTGCAATATCGGAAACGGCCGATTAAATTCGTTGAAAAGTTAAATATATTAATTTATGCTGTATATATATATATATAAATAAATTTATGCATCTCGTATATATAATATCCGTCCGAGTTTAATGTCGATAAAATGCGCCATTATTTTGTTGATGATATTTCAAAATGTTCGTTATTGATTGACAAGTTAAAATAGTTACACGTTATACTACCTCGTATTTAGATTTACGAATAATATTACTTAACTTTCTTTTTTTTCATCACGTTCTATTTATTATATATAATTGTATAGATTAAATTTATCTACGCGTGGTTCTATATGTGTATATGTGTGAGCATGCTGTGAACAGGTTTTCCGAGCATTGAAAATGTATTTTTTTTTATCTTCAAGAAAAATCTCTCTTGTCTCTGTTATTTACTTCATTATAAGGGATTTATTTCGAGTATTTGAGTACCCGAGTATACGTGATTCATGGTATAATTCATTTTGGAAAAGGAATGTTGATTGGAAAAAAGAAAACATTAAAATATTCCCGAATGAGAAGAAAATGTTGTGAAAATATTTCAAAGATGTAATTTTGATCGAAATTTGAAAACATTTTACTCGAGCATCATAAAACTAAGTATGGTTGTACTTAAAATACTTTAGTATTTGTGTGTAATTAGTAAAAGAAGTTTTGAAGGAAGGGAAGGGGAGGTTAATGTTCCTAAAGTTTCATCTTAGTTAGTCCAAGTTTGAAAATAATGGTTTAATCTTTTGTAATAGTTGGAACCTTCGGGGGAAGGAAGGAAGGGGAGGGGGAGAGAACAGGTAAAACTATACCGTAAATGTATACCTGACAGAGAAGAGTTGCTTTGATTTATGCGTTTTTCAAAGAAGTGTCAAGTGCATCAGACATGTTTCCTGGAAAGGGAAGAGTACGTTCTTGAGTTGTAGATAAATGTAGTGCACACAGTATTATAAGACTACAGGTATTTTACAAAACTATTATGTTGAACCGTCATTATAAAATACTTAAAAAAAAAAAACCAAAAAAAAAAAGGAATATAAGAATAAATGATCGTACATATTTCCATCTCGTATATTTTACATAAGAGTTGTGAATATATTTTATTTATAAATTTAATTATATCATAATGATAAACATTAGTAACGTAGAATATAAAAAGTAAAACTATAAAGAATTCTATGAAATATTTTTCCGATAAAACGTGTACGATATGATGTATAATATAAGGTGGTGTAATAATTTAAGATTAAAATTAATCGATGACTAAATATTTGGAGGTTAGGAACAATTTGGCGGGAAGCATGATAAATGCAAACGACAATAAGTTAATTATTAGTAACGTAGAATAAAAAAACGAACAATAAAGAATTCCATTAAATACTTTTCTAATAAAAGTATCGCGTATATCGTATAATATAAAAGGTAGTGTAATAGTTTAAGGTTGAAAATTGGTTGGTGACTAGTCTTTGGAGGTTAGATAGCTTAGAAGCAATTTGGCGGGTAGTAACGAAGGGCCTGCGAAAACAAAGGATCGTCCTCGCCGTACCGGCCAATTGTTGCATTATTCATGTGTTTCTAGCAAGAAGCGGTCGTAAGGCTTGCTCAGGGTTTGAGACTTTCAACTTCCAACTACTACTACTACTACAACTACACCAACCAACTCAAACTACTACTCCTCCTAGTCGTTTCTTCGTCTTGGTCGTCGTTTTAAACCTCCTCCACCTCTTTCTTCTTCCTTGTAGTTGCCTTCCCGAGCCTCTTTCTCTCCCTTCAAAATTCATTTTGTTCCCCTTGGGTGCCTTAGACGCACCATTAGTCCGCTTCGAAGTATGGCGCTTGACTCTTCTCTACCAGCTACTACCTCGATTACGAACCGAACTAGAAGACCTTCGGGATCCAAACTAGTCCTGATCTCTCCTCCCTTTTCTCTCCCTACTTTCCCATTCCTCTTTCATCACTAACTCTCCCTTCCTTCCTTCCTTTCCCTCCACCCTTCTTCCCTTCTTTCTCTTCATCTTACCCCCTATCATACACCTTACTCCTATCCCGTGTTGCTGTTTTACAACCTTTCATGTTGTGTGTATTACTATCTTCTTTATATCGATTTTTGTAAATTAATCTATTATTTAATTTATCTTTCTTACTATTAACATAGACAATGTTACTTAATATTATTTTATTTTATTCAATATATTTATTATTGTTTAATCTTATGGGTGTGGCATCGTTTAGGTATATGTTTTATACGTTTCAAATTATTTCTCTTTACTTTAAAATAATTGAAACAAATATTTATGAAAGTATATATATATATAAGGATAAATGAGAAATTTATTTATTACGAAATCTAATATCACGGGAAGGATAAAATCGTTTTAAATAATATTTGAAATATCATTGGATTTAATAAAAGAAAAAATATAGTTTCATATAAAACGAGTTACAGGAATTTAATAATTCAACAAAAGTAAGCATTGCTTATAGTGTTCTGATAAATGTGTTAGAATTTTGATTTATTATCTTATAAATAGATAAAAATGTTCATAAATTAATTCATATATTCCTTTCATTTTCCAATCAAATAAAATCGTTAGTATATATATATAGAGAATATTTAACTAAACTGGTATACCCTAGATTTATATCAAGTTTAATGTTGAAATTGATATTAACTGGTTGTTTCTAGATCGACATTCCACCGATCAGTTTGAAATTAATTAATAAGACTAAGACAAATTTTTTTGTTACCCTATCGTATACCATTCGTTGATAAATATGGAATAGTTTTGTCTTTTTATATCATTCTCATTTCTTTTGACATTCTCTCTGGACATAGGAGAAGTAACCCCACTTCCAAGAAAACGCGAGTACAGGAGAAACAACCGTGAAGGGACAAACACAGCAAAAAGAATATACGTTCCTCCTCCTCCTCCTCTTCCTCTTCTTCGTTGGCATCTCGATCACCTAGGATCACAAGGAGGATCCTACCATTCCGATTTTAACTCTTCTGATACCTATCTTTTCCTTTTTCTTCTTCTTTTTTCTTCTCATTCTAGCCCCCTCTCCTCATTTACCTCCTTTTGTATTATTTTTGTTCCTCATGATGAGAAACTTTTGAGATTCTCATAAAAAAGTATTAACCTTATTCTACATTTTGTTTTTTATTTTATCTTCAGGTAATAGATAGACAAAATAGAGTAAATCAATAGAAAATAGTAATACTAATATTTTGGGGAATAGGAAGAATGTGTGTGATATTATTTAGAAGTTTTATTTTATTATTTTAAAGGATATATGATTTAATAAATCAGAACAAATTAGTATTACTACACCTTGTGATATTATTTAGTAATTGTAATCAATTCTTTTAAAGTATACAAGATTTAATAAATCAGAACAAATTGGTATTACTACACCCTGTGATATTATTTAGTAATTGTAATCAATTCTTTTAAAGTATACAAGATTTTATATACCAGAACATATTGGTTCTACTTATACCCTGTGGTATTGTTTAGAAATTTTAAATAATTATTTTAAAGTATACAAGATTTGATAAATCAGAGTAAATTGGTTTTACTAATATCAGAGAATAGAAACACTATGTGATGCAAGATTTAATAAATCAGAACAAATTGGTATTACTACAACCTGTGATATTATTTAGTAATTGTAATCAATTCTTTTAAAGTATACAAGATTTGATAAATCAGAGTAATTTGGTTTTATTACATCCTGTGATATTGTTTAGTAACTGTAATGAATTCTTTTAAAGTATATAAGATTTGATAAATCAGAAAAAATTGGTATTACTACACCCTGTGATATTATTTAGTAATTGTAATCAATTCTTTTAAAGTATACAAGATTTGATAAGTCAGAACAAATTGGTATTACTACACCTTGTGATATTATTTAGTAATTGTAATCAATTCTTTTAAAGTATACAAGATTTGATAAATCAGAGTAACTTGGTTTTACTACATCCTGTGATATTGTTTAGTAACTGTAATCAATTCTTTTAAAGTATACAAGATTTGATACATCAGAAAACATTGGTTCTACTTATACCCTGTGGTATTGTTTAGAAATTTTATATAATTATTTTAAAGTATACAAGATTTGATAAATCAGAGTAAATTAGTTTTACTAATATCAGAGAATAGGAACACTATGTGATGCAAGATTTAATAAATCAGAACAAATTGGTATTAATACAACCTGTGGTATTATTTAGTAATTGTAATCAATTCTTTTAAAGTATACAAGATTTGATAAATCAGAGTAACTTGGTTTTACTACATCCTGTGATATTGTTTAGTAACTGTAATTAATTCTTTTATAGTATACAAGATTTGATACATCAGAAAACATTGGTTCTACTTATACCCTGTGGTATTGTTTAGAAATTTAATATAATTATTTTGAAGTATACAAGATTTTATAAATCAGAGTAAATTAGTTTTACTAATATCAGAGAATAGGATCACTATGTGATGCAAGATTTAATAAATCAAAATAAATTGGTTTTACTAACATCAGAGAATAGGAACACTCTGTGATATTTCTAACTAATTTTATTTAATTACTTGAAAGTATACAAGATATAATAAATCAGAACAAATTGCTTTTACTACTAGACCTTCTGATATTGTTTAAAAACTTCAATCAATTATTTCAAAGTATACAAAATTGAATAAATCAAAGTAAATGAATTTTCTTAATATTGAAGATTGAAAGTCGTTGTTTAACATCTTTAATTATTCATTTACAATGAAACAAAGTGAAGTATGAAAGTATTGATGTAGGTCGTGTTGGAAAAGAGGACAAGCTGTCCCCTTTAAGTTCCTAGATAGCAGATTGCACTGGCGAACGAACGCTTCTCGTTTCGATCGAGCGAACATACATACAGAAAGAGAGTGGTGATGGGAGGTGAGGGCAGAGGGTTGGGAAAAGAAATAAAAGAAAAAGAATAAGAAAGATAGATAGATACATACATACATAAAAAAGAAAAAAGAGAGTAAATCTATGAAAGAAAAAGCAGTAAACCCTCAAGTTCCATAGACCAGTGGAATTCAGCCAAATGTTAGAGTAGTATTTGAATTTGGCTTATCGATTATGTACTCAAGAATCAGACTATAAATCCATTCTCAGACTGACAAAAGAAAGGATTATTAGAATTTTATTTAGACTACTATTTACTTTCAATATTTTCTTTTAGGTTAAACAATGTTCACTGTATTTGGAATGAATTGTATTTGATTATTTGTTTTATCTGTGATTCTTTTAACCTTATTTAATAATTTAAATTCTTTTTTTCTTGCTTATTATTTTATAATATTGTTTATAATTATTTTAAGTTTGAGTAGAATTTAATTAAAAAGATTTTCATTTATGTTTTAAGAATTTGCACTCTTGCTTATAATTGTTTGACTTTAGTTTTATTGTCTGCATTATTATAATGATTCAAACAACACATTACATTGTTTTTATGAATTGAATAAAAATATTCATACTTAGCAGCACATACATACATAGTGATCTAATTATAAAACTTCATGTACCTCTGAATCAGTATTTCTATAATTTATCAAATATTTATTTAAAATTATTTGTATCATTTTGAATATATTATATAATATTATATAATATATAATATTGAATATATATAATAAATGCATCAATATAACTTATCAGTGACCTGTTCAAACAGAAAAGAAAATGTCTGACCTGTTATAACAGTAGATCATCATTTTCACGATTCAAAGGAGTGGTCTTAAGTATCGTACGATTTATAACAATACCAATCAGAAAATCGTGAATCTAAAGATTCCTTTAACAAGACATTTGATGATTTCAAAGGTTACTATTATCCTTCAATTTTATATTCAATCTCTATATACTCTTACAGTAATCATTTTCTCATACTTCATACTTCATACTTCATACTTCATACTTCATCTAAAACTTGTTCTTTTCTATCATTCATTTCAAACTACAATCAAAACTAAATAGAAAATAGTTAAAGTTGATCTTCTATTGATCACCTGGGTGGTGGTGGGGGGTTGGGGAAATGTGTTACGAAACAATAGGATAACTTGTTAGGGTGAACCAAAAGTTCACCAGTGCATTTATTCTTTTGTTTCAGATATATTTTTCAAGTGAATAAAATTACTTTATATATGCGAGTGAACTTTTGTTTCATCCTGATATTACATGAAGTTATAAAAATAAAATAAAAAGAAAGTTACGTTATTGTTCTTCTATAATTCTTAATCTAAAATTTCAACTATTAATTGGTTAAAAAAACTAGTTAAAAGTTGTTCTTAGAATGAATGTTTGTTGATTATCGAACGGTTAAACTCGAAGAGTACAAAATTAGGAAATGAGATACACGCAGAATTCGATTAAACGAATTCATGAATATGTTAAGACGCAGCTGTCTATCGTATATTTTCTTTCTCACTCATTCGCACACTCATATACACACGTAAATACACGTACACACATACACGTACTTGTGTACGGATATATAAATTATTCGTGCTTGTTTACTTGAAATAAATTTGTAGGATATAACTTTCTAATAAAAATTAATGACGTTTTAAATTTCATTAACGAACCGAAACGTTGGAATATTAATTAATTCTTAATCGATCGATGAAAACATTTTTTTGAGGTTAACTGTTTTGCGAATTCTTGAGAAAAATTGTTCGAATAGATTTTTCTATAATGCGCAAATTCATGAAACATTATAGTTCATATATTGCTTTTAAGTCCGAGTAAAAAGAATCATTTTGGACGGTGACGTCACGCAAACGGGGAATGCGGTCAGTCCGGATAGGGGGCCCCAAAAAGCCGATAGTCCTAGAAGTACCTGAAGAAGAAGAAGAAGAAGAAGGAGAAGGAGAAGAAGATACGATTAAAATGTTTGCACCGTGGTTAAACAACGTTTCTTAAATTTTTCCTTCTGAACATTTTTAACGAGATAACAATTAATTGTTATTACAAATATCAGAATCCTTGTCTAATAATAACATCATATCAATCGTGAAGATTATTTTTTTTACCCATAAATTGACTGTAACAATAAAAAAAGAATTACAATAAACGATCAATGAATTTTCGTTAAATATTTCGTCGTTTATTGCAAAATTTTTGCAAATTTTTATCTATTGAAAGAAAAAAATAACTTATTATAATAATAATAATTATAATAATAATAATAATAAATAATAATAAAATTGAAAATCATAACGATATTGTTTCCTTTATTATTTTCTATTAATAATACACAATAATAAAAATACACGCGACTGTTGAATAAATTATTAAACTTGAGAAAGAGAACTAGCGTGCCGATATAAGAAAAGAAAAGAGAAGAATTTGGAGGATTACAAATTCGGAAGGATTTTTTTTTGTCGGTATTAGAAAGCAAGAAGAAAAAGAAGAAAAAGAATAAGAAGAAGAATAAAGAGAAGGAAAAAAAGGAAGATTAGAAACACATGAAGAATCTTCCGGCACATATCGAGCGTCTTAATCCGATAGAAGAGGAGGACGATGTAAAAGTGGCTTTAAGGGACGCCCTTGTCGGAGCTTATTAAGTACTTAGAAGGGCATAAGGGACCAAAACGCGTAGCTGCTTTGGATCCCATTTAACCGTGCTCGAATTACCTACCTCGTTGGTGAACTACGTTAAGAAATACGTTCGAGATGAAACGGATAGGGAATTTTTAAGGAAGTGTGGTGGGGTGGGTAGGGGCAAAGGGGTGGAGAAAGAAAAATATAGAAAAGGATAGGAGATAGGAGTATGGACGAATATCGGTTTAAGAAAATTAATAGGCGGAAACACAACGTTCTTTAGCGGTTCGTAATTCGGTCCTTTCGTAAATTTTAATAATAATCCTTTTTTTTCCCCAGGTGCTATATATATGTGTGTGTTTAATTTGGATTCGTTGGTAACACCATGAATAAGACAGGCACACGTGCCAATGATTTTTTTTCTATCAAACTTTTATTGATTTAATAATAAGGTTTTTTTAATATTAAATAATTCGAAATATAAAAAATATTTGATATTAATTGAACTAAATGATTAAAATTACTTTTCATTGATTATTTATTAAATGTTTAAAGCTTATTTTAATGAGATTAAAAATATAGTTTATGGTGTTAGATGCAAAATATTACAATAAGATTTCGTTTAATTGTTAATAAATAGTGACAGTTAAATATTGAAACAAATTATCGAAGCATAATTCATAATGCACATAAGTATAATAAAAACATGGATAAAGGCTAATCAACAGGGGGCACGCGCCACTGACTCTGAAAAGCAACCCTTCATCCGTTTATATTCTCAGGTTTCCACACCACAAACGACTATCTCGACCCCCTTGGGTGAGACCACTAGTTTTCTTTTTCCTTTTATCTATGGGATTTTTCTCTATCACTTCATTTTCTATAACCAAACGATCTCTCGTATCTTTCAAATTTTTCTAACATCTTTTCTTTGGATTGACAAAACAATAAATACACGTGTTATCAAATTTTTATATTGAATACTTAAAATTCGTTATTTTTTTAATTTAATTCTTTTTTTTTAAATATCAAATTTAGAAAAAAATTTTATTGTTTTTTTTACTCTTGCGATTAATACACGACGATTTGAATATATTTTATACGAATTGATTAAATAAATTATTTCTTTATTATATATATATAATTATTTATATTAATATTATTTAAATATTAGATTTATGTTTTATTACCGATAAAACAAATATCGAAAATTATGAAAATTTATTTGAAAATTTCGCCACACAACTGAGCAATATTTTTTGAAACAAAGACTTATAAATATCCTACATCTATAATCTCAAAGAAACAATAATATACTTAAACAAAAAAAAATGATGTCTACGCGAGTATCCTAATTATTTCCGAAAAAACAAAACTATGTCGCAAATCATTACGAAATCAAAGACTCAAAAAGACATTAATTCGAAACGAATAGGAAATAGGGTCGTAGAATATTGAAGAAAAAAAAAAGAAAAAAGAAAGAAAAAAATAAGCAACGAAATAAAAATATAAGAAGAAGAAGAAGAAGAAGAAGAAATTGTCGGATGGAACAAAGATGGAACGTAGACGAGTTAGGCTACTACCTACAAAGGTAGTTTATAACCAAGTGAGTTAGAGTTCTAAGCTAGGCAACTACTTTCATAGTTTACCAACCATAATACCTTCTCGTACCTACATAAATCTACGAGTCTCAATATCCCGAAGGCAAGGCACAAGAGATGAATACACACACACACACACACACACACACACATATATAAATACATACATATTACCCGTATAACGATCCAAGTTACTATATTGGATAAAACGTGTACACGTACGTGTATGTGTGTACATGTATTAATGTATGTAAGTGTTAGTCAAAAAAAAGGTAATTTCATCTTCTCCCCGAATCTTCTTCTTGCGGTCCTCTTCCTTCTCTCGCATACCATCCGGTACTCTTTGTTTCTTTCTCTCAACGTTTTAACCTAGCCGCCACGTTTATACCTGAAATCATTCTCTCTCTCTCTCTTTCTCTCAGTGATACATAATTTTTCTTCTCCAATGATCGCGATCTACCTGAATATCATTCTTTTTTCCATTTGGAACATTTATTTTCATTTTATTTATTCCTTACTTTAGTTCTATTAAAAAAATAACAAAAATAAAAAAACATAACCTAAAAATTCATTAACAAATTTCTCCAATTTCATCGAAGATTCATAATTCATCATATTCCCTTGTTGTCCAAAAAGAAGAAGAAAATTTGTATTTAAAAAGAAAGAAAAAAAACAAAACGTCTCTAAATGTTCTTTACCTTTTTGCTTTTATTTTTCTTTTGGAATAGAACATCTGCGAAAATAGGATTACCCGAAATGAACGTTTGCCCGGTAGCTATAGACGTTCTTATAAGAAGGGTGGTGCGAATATTATATGGAATGGGAAACTGCGATGGGGGTGGGGTGGGGTGGGGTGGGGTGGGGAGAACGCACCAGGAGGAGGTTAAAGAGGGTAGCTTTACGCAGAACTAGCATTGGTCTGTTGGAACAATAGAAAGTTGAAACTAGAAGAGGGCGGGATAGAATAGACACTGAAGACCAGTAATTTGTTCGTCCATCAGATGGCGCCTGCGTGACCGACTAACATTATAAAGAAGTTTAAAGTCTATTCGAAAATTCAAATCCCAAAAGTGCGGATTCGTAACTAAACCACATACACACATACATACACATACACACTCACATATATATATATATATAAGAGAAACGTTATATACCTAGCGGCTGTTTTTCTACCAAACCGTTTTGATTATACTCATTACCCTTCCCTCTTACCCCCCCCACACCCGTTCTATTCTTTTATCTTCCTTTCTAACCTATATCCTCATCACTTCTTCCTCCCCCCTGCCCACCTCCTTTCTTTCCAATTCTAAAACTGATCGAAGAATAAGAACGAACGAACAAAATGGTCCTTCCGAACTTTCTACATCTTTTTCTTTTTTTTTTTTGTTATTATTATTCTTCCCGGAAATCGCGTGGATACCCCTCTCTTTATGGGGATTTCTTTTTTTTTTTTTTTTCTATTTCGTTTTTCGTTTAGATAGACATATGCATAACGTGTCGTTTCTTTTTTGTTTTTTTTTGTTTTTTTACTTCAATTTTTAGTTGCAACGTTGGAACTTTTCGATGATAACAATAACACAGCTTTTTTGTTCTCTCTTATATATAGTATAGGAATAATAATTTTATATAAAAAGTTAGATAAGATAAACACCTAACACTCTTACTCTCTCTCTCTCTCTTTTTTTTTTTTTGCTTTTTCGATTTAATCTATACTCGTCACGCTCGTCATATTTTCTTATCGATGATTCGCGCTTAGTATCGCGTTGCTTTGATAACGTTCAACGTATTTCCTGATTCTGAATTTGGTTGCATCACCAAAGGGCGGGGGAAGGGGGAGGGGAAGGAAGACTTCTCCACTCTACGTTATTTTTGAATAAGATTTAATCAAAATTCGTAACCGACAATTAGTTAGAACGGTGTTTAAATAATATTTAAATAATATTTAAACGACGTTTGGGCTTTTTCAATTACCGTATAAAATAATTATTAGTGTTTTCACGATCCGGAATAATTTATAACCGTTCACGTAATTACAATCAAAACCCAGTCATTAATTCCGGTCTTTAAATACATTAATATTAGTTATTTGCATATAAAAAAAATCTATCGCAATTTTTGTATAATTAAAATTTCTATAAATAAATTATTAACGTAATACAGCAACAGCAATAAACAACAACAACAACAACAACAACAACATCAAAATCAACAACAAGAAAACCAACAGTTACAGCAACAGCAACTGCAGTAGCAGTAACAGCAGTAACAGCAGCAGCACACGTAACCAGTTTTGGTTAAAATAAATGGTCGAACAATTTCGTCGAGACTTGCAACATAGTAATAGCAATTATAGTCACTTTTGCCCCGTCTCATTTGCGATTGTAATTAAGATCGGCCCGGCTCGTGAACGCGAATGCAATCGAGCGTGCACCGATCGTAAACGATTGCACCAGGTCTCTCGTTTGGTTCGGGTGCGAGATACGCTTTCATTGCGGTGCTAATGCGACTAACTACCTCGCACGACCTGACATCGAAACCACAGTAAGATCGAAAGATCCTTTCTCCGATCGATTACTCGTTTAATCATCTCTCAACAAAAATTTATTCGAATTTTGTTTACCCCCCTGCATCCTCTTCCACAAACTTTTCACGACTTACTGTTATTTGAGATAATTCAAAATGATTTCTTTTTGTTTTGTTTTTAAATCAAACGTGATTTAAAGTGATTAAAAAACACATAAGTGTGTGTATATGTCTTTATGTGTGTGTATGGCTTGATTTTTAGTCAATTTTTTCTAACTTTCTATAGTTTTTCGTAATCTCATATGATTCGTCAAGAAATAGACACGCCCACTTTTCATTTAACCTATAACGTGAGGGCGAACTACCGCAGCGTTTTGTGATTCGTTAAAAAATTACGCGCTTAAAAATACATCAAATGAAACATTATTCATTAATAAATGAAATAATATATTTTATTCGCTATACGATTGGCTAAAATCTTATTTTGTATTAGAATATATTGCAATAATTAAACAAATATTAATTTATTATATTATTAGAATATATATTGCAATAATTAAACAAATATTAATTTATTTAAAACCTATCAATTTTAAGTTCACAAAATTTTATAAAAATCGATAATATATGTATAATATATATATATGTATGTACGAAATACCAACAATCGATAAAGAAAATCGATTTTTATCTTGCGATGATAGGTTAGGATTCAAAAAAAAAAATATATATATCAATCCATAATTAATATCTGTTAAACAAAAGAGAAAAATCCTGAATAATTTGAAATTCGTCTCGGTTATAAATAATCGATTTTTGTGTGTAACCTCGTGACACGTGTAAAAAAGAAAAAAAAAAGAAAAAAGAAGAAAAAGTTTCAGCAATAATAATGGATCCTACGTGCCTTTCCTAAATATTTCCTTTAAGTTTGGGTTGGTTTGGCTCGTTTGGAAAATAAGGAGAGAAGGAAGTTTCCTTAGACATCTTTTGCGATAATCTACCAACAGGGGTGGCACGTCACGTAGAGAGGTTAGGTGTACATCGGATAGCAAACTCGTTGCGTGACTACTACTCTCTTCTCGCGGGTTCTTTCCTCCCTTCCCTCCCTCTTTCACCCTTCTCCCTTTCCCTTCATCTTCCCTTTGCGATACTCCTGAATATATATATATGTATATATGTACATATTTCTTTCTCGAGTAAAACGATCGCACGTGGATGCAGTCGCAAAATGAACTGCCCCTGATACGATCTATCTCACATTTTCTTTTCGATATTTACGAAGATTCATTCGTTCGTTCGTTCGTTCTTTCGTTCGAAAAGAATAAGAATAAGAGAATAAAAAAAAAATGGAGAGAAAAAAATTCCACGAGATGGAATAGGATTTTCTACGAGATATGCAGATTTTTGTGTTTTTTTTTTCTTTTGGTTCGTAAATTTCGATCATTTTCAGGCTCGTAAAAATAAAATGCGCATAACGCAACGATAATTTTTCCTTTTTTTTTTTTGATTTATTTCGTTGCTTACAATCGAGCTTATATTTTCTTTTCGTTGGGCTCGTTCTCGTGAAATTTTTGCGCAGGTTTTTGTTTTCTTTTTTTTAGGGAGGGGTTTTTTTCTTCTTTCTATCTTCACCGATGCAAGGATCATATATATATAAACGTAAATGTTTGTAAAATTGACACCGATCCTGCGGAACTTAGGCGCGCATCGAAAAATGCGTGGGTGAATATCCATAAGAACTTGTAATACTAAACGTCGAACCATCTGCATCGATGTTTTTTTTCTATCTCCCTCTCTCGTGATAAACTTCTACAAATTTTTCTTTCTTATTCTTGCCCGAAAATAAAAAATATATAAAAACGTAAAATATTTTCTACTTATTTTTGTATGATAAATTCGTTTGCGAAAATATTATTTATAGGTTATGTCACATTGAAACGTAATATTCGTAATAAGAATTTGATCCTGGAAATTAATTTTTGCCCTTTTTTTTCCCCTTCTTCTTCTTCGTCTTCTTTTAATAAGAAAATAAAATTTCAAGTGTGTTAGATAAAAAAAAAAAAGAAAAGAATAAAAAGTTGCGTATCAAGATACGTGTAAAAGAATTTTCGTATACTTTTTATGTATCAATGTGTACATGTGTTATTTTAAACTCTTAACTCACAATATGTCTGCTGCCCTAACCAATAACCTTAAAATACACAGTCGTTATTTCGCGTTAACCACATGTTGCGAGAGTGTTTCTTCAATTCCAGTTGTGACACCCTTGAGAGTCTCTACTTTCAAAATTCATTCTTTTGTTATTTCATCTTTCTTTTCTCAACCGATTTCTAAAAGTGATTGGACTAAATTTGTAGAATGCAAAAAAAGAACCAAACACACATACGCACACGCACATACATACATACATATAAACACGTTATATATTTGAAGTGTATTCTAAAATATATTTCTAATTATTGTTTATAGTTAATTGTTTATTTTAACAATTATTCGATTTATTTAGAAAATATATTTTATTATATTCGAAATATTTTTCCATTTGTTTAGGTTATGTCGTAATTTTCATATAATTTCGTTTCTTATATGTATATTTTCTCATTAAATATTTTATTATTTCTAAATATATGTACATATTTCTCTTTTGAAATTAAATTTAAATCAAAAAATTATGCAAGCCACGTATAAAACGTTGCACCGGTGCAATCTCTAATGTAATGAGACGAACGTGCGTGTCAGCTGCTATAAAATGGCTAAGGGACACCCTACATATTTGTACAAGTACGTGATATGCGTGTGTGTGTGTGTGCATGTGTATGCATTGTCAGTGACAATTTTTTTTTTTAAGGATACCACCACCACCATCACCACCACCATCATCACCACCATAAGAAGAAAACGAATACTTTCGTGTTCTGCGAGAGAAAAGACTTCCACCCGATCTTTTCGATAACGAGCTCGTTTTCGTTTCTTCGCCCTTAAGGGTATAAACGCGTACTAATACACACAAGAGAAACATTGTAAATTTTTCTCTCTTGATAACGTGTGATTTTCGCGTCAAAATAAATTGAACGAATTGAACGTCAATTTTTAACACGTGTCACAAATTATTATTTCATTATTTTTCTAATTAATTTTAATCTTAAACAATATTTATCGGTAACGATTATTTTAACTTTAATTTAATGAAAATATATCGACTCGTATCTGATCAAAAATTAAAAGTACAAAAAAAGAAATAAAATAATAAAAATCAATAATAATAATTAAAAAAATTTAAATACATGACTTGTATTATATAAATTATTGCAATACATTATTCGTAATAATAATAATAACTCCATTATTAATTATAAAACAAAATTACGGATCGGTGCAACCCTTTGATTAAAATCCCCCACTCCAACACTCACCCTCCGAAAAATATACCCCAATCAGGTATCGTATTTTTAGCTGAAAAAGAAAAAAGAACGAGCGGCGAAAAGAAAACAAAAAAAAAAAAAAGAAAAAAAAGGTACCAACGTAAATATACCTGCATTTAAATAAAAAAAAAAAAACGCGAAAAAACAAAAGAACGAAAGAAACAAATAAAAAAGAAATTCTATTCTCGCCGATAATATTCAAGGGTGAAGGTAAAAATTTGACTTTGCTGTAGCGCGTGCGGCATCCTATATTCGTATGTATATTTACATGTACGATACAATGGTGGTGGTGGTGGTGGTGGGGGTGGATGGTGGATGGTGGTGGAGAACAGTGGAGGAGGGGAGGGGATGGATGGTAACCAGACGAATAGAAAGAAACGAAAGTTTATACAAGAAAGAAAGAAAGAAAGAAAGAAAGAAGGAAAGAAATAAATAGAAGTAGCAGATGAGAAGGAATAAAGAGAAGGAATAAAAATATGCGTGCGCGCCTGAGCGCGCGCGCGCGCGCGCACACGTCTATGCGCGTATTAGTGAGAAAGGACGATCGTTGGGACCAAAAGTGACGAGGGTATGATCGCTTTAATATCTACCAGCAGGTATATATTCTCACTTGCTTAACCCCCTTCCCCCTTCCCCACCCCCGTACCCCCTTTCCTGCCCCCCAATCTTCTACCATGTTCCCGTACTCGCTCACTCGCTCTCCGGTTTTTACCCCCTCCTCTCATCTTTCTTCCATTTCTTTATTCGTTTGATTTTTGTTTCCCTTTCTTTCTTGTTTGCTCGCTAGCTAGCTCGCTCGCTCGTTTTCCATCTCACTCTTTTCGTCTGGTACATTTTTATTTTTATGTTCATTTCTTTTTTCCTTCTTCTTCTTCTTTTTCTTTTTCTTTTTCTTCTTAACTCCTCCCATCTCGCTCATTTATAACGACTATAGATCGAATGTGTCGGTACAAGGCTCACACCCCGACCCACCGAATTTGGGTAATGCTTGTCTGGGAAATTCTGACCACGCGGAAAGCAAGCCCTTAAAAACTTCCACCGAAATGGATGGAAGGGAGATAGAAATACCGATAGAATACTTGGAGATCGGTTGAGATAGATAAATATGCTGCGCTCTTGCTTTTTACTTGGATTTCTTTTTTTTCCCTTTGTTTTGTTTCTTTTTCTATGATCCCTCTCTCTCTCTCTCACTCACTCTCTCTCCTTATACCCCGTCGGAACAGATATTTACTGGTAACCGTGTCTCTCTATACCTTTTCCTTTTTTTCTTTTTTTCTTTTACCCTCTTACTTACTTCCTCCCATCTTTTCTTATGTTATAATATATATCGGGGATTTGGGGATAATGTTCCTTCGTAATTTCTATGCATAATTCAAACGACGTGTTTTCTCTCTTTTCTAATGGTTTTCGAAGAATATTTTCAATGGGGGGTGGTAGGGTGTGCGAACGATTTCTTTTCTTAACGTTGCAAGTTTTTCGTCTCGTTTCGTTTCTTTTCTTACCAATTTATTCGGATGGTTGGTCAGAATTAGGCACAATTTTTGAGATAAACTTTTCGAACATGATCGATAATTTTACAATGATATGATCGTTTTGATATTGATTCAATTTTGTGTTAATAAAAATTTATTGACGTTACTTTGAATCGTACTCGGTGCATCTAACTAATACACCCTCGTAATAACTATGACTGGTGTATGAGAGTTAGAGTGAGAAAGAGAGTGGAGAATGGAAAAAAAAGATGATGGAATCGACGAAGCATATCCTTTCAAAAAGAGAGAGAGAGGGAGAGAAAAGAACAGGACCTCCGGGATAACGATTCAGAACGATGACTTGGCAAATTTTGAACACTTCGAGAAAATAAAAGCATGAATGTTAGGGGATGGAGTGGGATAGGTGAGATTTAAGAAAGAAGATGACTAGATGGATGGATGGATGGATGGGTAGGTGAATGTGGATGGGATATACGTGATAGCTACACAATATTATATTTTAGTTGAAATTATTTTTACCATAATTTTTTACATTGAATATCAATTTTTAATATTCGTGATAATCGAGCAGTTACATTGAAAATATATTAAATTAAAAAAACAAACACATTTTCACATGATTAGTGGTTATCCCATAAATTTCTTTTACAAAATTAAAACTAATATTGATAATCGTTGCAAACCTAACCTCGAAGAAAAGTTTCATCGGAAAACGGAAAAAGGATTGATTGTAAGTAATATAAAAATTATTTATAAAATTAGAACAACTATAAGATCGTTATTTTTCGAATAACCAATACATTTTCCAAATAAAAATTGATTACCTTAACCTAAAAACCTAACCTCAAAGAAAAACCTAACCTCAAAGAAAAACCTAACCAAACGAAACGTAACGATTACGGGTAACCTAAAAATTACACAAACTACTAATATAATCATTATTTTTTCGAACAATCCTAAGACTCGCAATCCCCACAAAATCTTTATAAATAATATCCCACGAAAGAAAAGAAAATAAAACAAAAAAAGAAACGAAACAAAAAATAACCGCCGATAATCTAAAAAGGAAAAAAATAAGATAGTTACGCCAATGGGTAAATAAATAAAACCCTCGGTGAGAGGGATGCATAAGCGTAATATCTTTGAAGAAAAAAAAAAAAGGTACGAAGAACCGGAGGTAGAAGAAGTATCGGTACGAAGACGAAGGATCTGGGAGGAGGAAAAGAAGAAGAAGAAGAAGAAGAGTAAGGGCAAGGGAAATGGCGGCAATGGGGTGACGAGGTTAGGAGGGAAAGGGACGAGGAGGGTTAGTACAAAATTGTAGTTGGAGTGAGATAGTGACGTCGGGTAGAAATAAATAAATAGCGGACCGATGGTGTATCCCTTGAGTTAGGCGTCGTCATGGGTCCTTTGTCCAATAGGCCGTGCGGCGTCTCAGAAACCTGGCATTAGGATTAGCTACGGCGTACTCACACGCACACATAAGCATACACATAGACGTACACATACACATTTCAAAGTCAAGTTTTCGAATGTGCGTGAGTGAGCATGAGCAAGTAGAAGTAGTTAGGAGGTTGGGCTGGTACAAAGAGAAGAAAAAAGAAGAAGAAGAAAAAGAAAAAAAAGGAAAACATAAAAATTCAGAGAGAAATAAAAAGAAAATGTAGGAAGGGCACGCACAGGACTCACTCATTCTCTTTTTCTCTCACTCGCAGGATTATTCCTTTAGCCGTTTACAGTATCCTCCTTTTTTTTCCCGCGTTTTCTTATTTCTTATTTCTACTTCTACTACTTCTATTTCTTTTTTTTTCTATTTTATTTTTTTTCTCTCTCTATCGTCTATTTTTTTTCTCTCTTCCCTTTTTTTTCTATCTTCGGAATAGAAATAAGGGAAGAAGAGGATCTCTCATGTATCTTCGAAGGATCTACGCGTATTTTCACTTAGCAACTTACAAGACACTGGCCACTGTTGATGTAACTCACCAATGAGAAAGAAAGAGAGAGAGAGTTTGGGAGGGGGAGAGTGGGAGTGAGAGGTTTGGATCATTAGTACCTCGATGGTCGTCTCTCTACAAGTACGTTCCCTATCTAAAAGTACCATACTTTTTTGTTTTTTATATCTCTACTTTCATCCATTTCTTCGATCATTTCTTGTCCTTGCTTTTTCTTTCTCCTTTTATTTTTTTTGGGGTTTCTAAATGGCTAATAGCGTAGCCCTTAAATACTGCAGGACCGTATTTAAAATTATTTCAGTTTAAAAGTGTTCTGCAATCATTGTCCATTTCTAATATATTTATTATTCTATTTTTATATTAAATTTTTATTTTTTTTTATTTAATAATTAATCGTATCTCTGCGTTGTTTTATTTTTTTGGTACACCCTAAACATTTTCTCCAATCGTCCTAATCGTCCCTCTATCTTTTTCCTTTTATTTAAAAGACGAAGAAGGGTTAATGGGATTTCATTTTGAAGATGTTTTAAATATGGTTTGATAAAAATTTCGAATAATTGTATAAATTAATGATTGAATTGGTACCATCGACGATGAAAACTCAATAAACGGAATAAAGAGTTTTCATCGGGTTTCAGGAAAGATCTTACGCAAGGGCCACGTTGCAGGAGGGTCGAGCCGATCTGCAATTAGTGAATCTGGGCGTACCATCGAGATCGGTGATCGTCGTAAGTAATTTCATTTACTTACTCGATGATGCAAAATTCTGCTACAAATTTTTCGCTAATTAAGCTGAAACGCTCTGAGCTTTTTTCTTCACTAATTCAATTGTGCGATTGTATATATATATATATATATATGTATGCGAAATGCATTTATTAATTATTATTCGCACTGCATCATTCGTTCGTTCGTTCGTTCGTTTGTTTCTTAAACGAACCCTGCTTAAAACTCTCACTCACATAATCTTCTTCTTCTAACATTACTATTACTATTACTTGGCTTTCTAATTTTTATCTTACATTATTTATTTGTTTACATCCAAAAAAAAAAGCTCCAACTATTAACACTCGCACTTGCTGCACCTAGGAAAAAAAATTAAAAATAAAAATAAAAAATTTATGAAAATAAGACAGAGAGAGAGAGAAAATGAGATTGTTATATAATAATGCACGCCTTGATTCCATTGGGACAAGAAAAGGAAAAACAAAATAGACAAGTGGACGAATACGACAATGGCGCTAACGAGCCCGTACCTAACCTCTAAACGAACCGAAAAAGAAAACGTTCATTTGCACCTTTCAAGTGTAAATTTCACCGACGTTATTCCGACTAACTACTATCCCTCCTTTAACTGCAACCATCTTTCTTTTCTTCGCGTTCCTTTTTTTCCCCAGATTTTAACATATAAAATAAATACGCCCACCTTCATTTTTGTACTTTTTACGAAAAAAAAAAGAAAACGTTACGCTTATAAATTTGATTTGAAATTTCTGATTGTTGAATTTCTTTCTTAAATTTTTCACGACGAATAAATATGATCGATTTTTCGTTGCAACAATTTTATCGAAATTCTTTTTTATCGACTATTTTTTTCGTCTCGATCGATTTTTCTTCGATGACATAACCTCAATACGAATTTATCGGTTATATTAGAAACAAGAAAAAAATTATTTACGCGAACTGCAAAGATATCGTCGATTATTTTTCATTAAAAACAATTAAATTAATTTCAAAAAAAAATGTATATACCAATTTAAAGAAAAATTATCTAACGATCGGAAAGAGATTAAAAAGAAGCGTGAAATAAGGTGGGAGAGGTGGATGGAAGGGACCAAAAAAAAAAGAATTAAGATAAAGAATCGACGATATTTTAGATGAAAAAGAAAAAAAGGTAGTAAGAAGAGGAGGAGTATAAAAGAAGGTAGCGTGAGATGAAAAACGCAGCAGGCGTACGAGACGACAGCTGCATCTCGTAGTTGTACTTTAGGTATGCTTTGCACATGCGCTTACGCAGTGAATCGAATGGTCAAACACGAGTTGTATAATAGATAGAACTATTCTCTTCTTAAACCAGTAGGTGGTACTACACCACACACAAACAGACACACACACAGACACAAATACATACACAAAGAACTAAAATTACGAAAACGTCAAATATTTCATAAAAAAAAAAAGAAAAAAAAAGAAAAAAAAAGAAAAAGAACAAAGCACAAGAGGAACAATATAAAGTAGAACTGCGAAAAGGTTTGAGGATTTAATGAAAAGTATTATCCGGATTTGTAAAGATCAACCCTATAGAATAAAACCATAAGAAAAGGGATTTCCCCTACCTCCTACTCCCCCACCGCCCTATCGAAACGCGACCTATCCCAATTTGTTTGTTCTTTAACCCCAAGAATCTTTACACCACAGTCACATGTTCCACAAATTCAAAATCTCACTAAAATATTAATTTAAGAACAGTATTGAAATAATCTATCAATTCCAATATCACTTATCTGACTGATTAAAAATGTTAAGAAGCAATTATACCAATCGATATTAATTCATTCGTAATTAAACAAAAGTCAAAGATCAGTTATTACGGTGTGCAAATTTTTATCCTCACTTAAAGGAACAGAAAGATTCTTCTTAAAAAAGAAGCAAAAAAACTAAAATGGCGGGGTGGTGGGTGGAGAGGAGGAAAAGATTTCTTTATCCTTGCAGCGAGAGGGATTCTTACAGCAGCACTGACCTGCTGCCCCACTGGTGTAGAAACGCGGAATCTTGATTTATCGAACGCCCTTCTCTCCTCTTCTTGGCTTGGATGCTGCGTTCCACATAACATTGTCCTCTTCTTTCCTGTATCTTCCTCCCTTTTTCACCTACCTTTTCTTCTTCTTCTTCTTCTTCGTTTCTTCCTGTTCTTCCTTCCTTAAACCCCCCACCCACCAACCCACCAACCCATCTCAACCCCCACCCCTCCCTACTGTTTCCCTTCCACTGTCTCGACCCTTTTATTCTTCCCTTCACTTCTTACGACACACGTTGGACCCGCTAATTGCTTCCTTCGCTTTATCGACGATAAATTCTACGTGCGAAGGCGTTTAAACTGTTCTTCCCTAACATCGATCGATTGCGTTTTTACTTAGAGAGAGAGAGAGAGAGAATTATGATAGAAGACACGTCGTAGTTATAGACCGTGTCCTCGTTTAAAACTAACAAACACTGGGGCTACGTTATTAGACGACAGATAAATCCTTTAAATTGTTTCCTACTTCATATACACCGTGTATAATATTGTTTTCTATTTTTATATAAATATATAACTTTCAATGAGAGAGAAATATTTAATTAAGTGTTTTCTATTGCATACACCGAGTATAATATTGTTTTTGATTTTTAAATTAATATTTGTTTACATTTATATATGTTTTATTCGGTAATACATACTTTTATAGGTTATAATGAATATCATATTTGAGAGAATACTTCATTTTATGTATTGTTAACAGTTTTCTTTGATTGAAAGTAATGTTATACACGTATGTCTGTTTTATTCGGTTGATTTCAGTAAAATATTTGTTTACGAATATATTTTATTCCTGAATGCATACTTTTATAGGTTATATTGAATATCATATTTGAGAGAATACTTCATTTTACGTATTGTCAATGATGTTTGACTTAAAATAATATTTTATATGCATGACTTTTTTATTGGTCAGATTATATTCAAATGAATAATTAATTTATTTATATATATTATATTTTATATTTAAACAAAAAGTATTTTACCAAAGTGTTGCACTTGGGAGTGCATTCTTTTATGCATCATGAATGTATTATAAACATGAAAGAAAAAAAAGAGAGAGAAAGAGAGAGAGAGAGAGATAGAATACACGTTAAATATTAATAACTTTGATATAATGTATTTCAACCGACGTGTAAATAATTGGCACAAAAGCGATCTGTCAATTCATGCGCTAAATTTTGTCGCATGTAGGTCAGAGTAATAAACCGAAAAAAGAGAGAGAGAGATAGAGGGATGATAATAGAACGAGATGCGATAGATTTAATTTGAAAATTATTCATTGCAATATCATTCGCCCAAAGAATTATCCAAAAATTGAGGTTATGTTTGAAAAGTTTGATTATTTGCCTTTGTTTCGGCGCCATTCCTTGAATTATTACTTCCTTTCTCTCTCTCTCTCTTTCTATTCATGTATAGAAAAGCTGAAATAGCAGTAACAGGCCATCTAGGTTGCGATTAACTTGTGCCAAGGATTACTACCCCATTGGGCCCCCATTGAAATATCCCCCATACCATTCCTTGCACCATTTCGATGCTTGTACAACTTCCTACGCATTACGCTTGTCCACCTACGTATAATATATATTTTTTATTTTATTAAATAATATATTCCTCGCAAGGATTAGCAGCGAGGATTTCAAAAAACCCAACTGGATTTCTTTACATTTTTTTTTATTTAAGACGAGATGGAACTTAACTTATTTTTTTTTTTATTATTATAACTTTGCGTTTTTGTTTCATTCTCGTTGCTATGTATTTTTTTTTTGTGGTTTTCATTTATTTTTATCATCGAAAGAAAAGAAAAGAAAGGAAGAAGTTGTGGAAGTAAATTTTCGTTTCTTTCCATTGGCGGCCATTAAACCAGGGATGATAAATTTTTATATACGCCTGTTCCAACGTTAATAGTCACTTACTTTCGGTCGACATTCTTTTGGAACCTGTTTTTCGTGAAACTCTTGCCTATAAGAAGCTTGTACTTTGATCTGAGGGAGAAAGAATGAGAGAGAGAGAGAGAGAGAGAGAGAGAGACAATGAAGGATGCATGTATCTATGGATAGAGAAAATCGAACGTTTTTCGACACACCTTTCTTTCTTTCCGAATATTATTCCTATCAAATTATATGCTTCGTTCAATACTAGTTTCTTTGATCAATAGATATTCTCCATTATTTCTTCATGATTGCTTACTAATTTTCAACTTAAAATTTATTCCCCCAAAAATCATGAGAATAATAATCACGAATTTCTTTCATTTTCATTTTCATTTTGGTGCAGATGAAATTATAGGTTTCGACATCTTTTTTCTTTTATCTTCTACGATTCGTGGTAATTTTATTTCTCAGATGTATTTTTTCTTTTTCTTTATACCCCCTTATCCTTCTCGGTACAATTTTTGTGTTGTTACGATTATCTAAATGTTAAATTTTATACGGGGTAAAATTTTCTTTTCAAATATTTACTAACAAATCGATGTTTTTTTTTTTTTAAATAATTTATTACACGATCCACACATTTAATTGGAAACATTAAATCAATTTATTTTACAAGCGTATAAATAAATGACACGTCGAAGAAAAATAATCTTATTATTTTGTTAAATTTTCCGAATATTTCCCAATTTTCCGATAGTCACGCATAATAAATTTCTTAAATTTACGAGTATGAAAAGGGTTTCTCTATTTTTTTTTTCCATTGTATAAAAAAAAAAACTCAAAGGAAACGAAGAAGAAAATAGAATGAAAATACCGTTCCCGATAATTTTACGTTTATTTCCGAAAATGTGAATAATTCAAATACTAGGAATAAAGAGACGAGGATAACAAGTAAAATTCTTTTTCCGTTCCTTTTATGCATGTTTTACCAAGGTCATTTTCACTCTCTATCGTAAGGAGACAAGGCATGAAGTACTAAAAAAAAGAATAGATAGCCAAATGGGGTCTGACCTTTTGTGTAGATATATTTTTTTCTATTATTCAGGTATAAAATAAGTAGGATAGCTTTGATTAGTATATTGAAGAAAAAAAAAAAAGAAAAAAAAAACTTCAATATTATACAAGTGAAGTCACGTATTTGTAATTTCCTTTTCAATTCTTTACACATGTGGTAGATAAAAATTTGTTCGGGTAGGTCAGTTTATTATAAAAGGTTTCTTTCTCTCTCGGTGTATTAGAAAAAATTCAACAAATCTTCACAAAATTATGTTACTTTTCATGCAAATGAATATAGAAAAATATTTGAAATTTAAAATTGATCGGATTAGAAATAAATAATTAAAACAAACAAAAGAACTGCCCCATACTAAAAATACATTTGTTTATTTATATAATTATTTTAAATAAATATAATAATTTGTCGTTATAATTATTTCGAACAACGTTCGATCATTTTTCGAGATTTTCTTTTTTTTTCTTCTTCAACTTTCTCGTGTCGATTTTTCGCGTTTATCGATTTAAGATAAAAAAAAAAAAAAAGAAATCAACCCCGTTTCGTCTGACCAATCCGTCTGTCCCTTTTTTCTACGTTCATAAGTTCGTTCCGTGTGGTTTGTAACTTCGAAAGTAACACACGATTATTCATTCGATCGAAGGCTAGAACGATGACCCTTTTTTTATGTTTTTTATTTTATTTCTTTTTTTTTTCTGACGAAGGATGACAGCGTTCGCCTTAGGTGCGAATGTTCTTAAGAAAAGATAACTCCCACTAACCCGATCGTTTCAAATTTGTTTTAATCTTTCAACCTGTTAGATTACTTTGTCTTTTATTTTTACTTCTTATTTGTTTTTTTTTTTTTTTTTTGAGATATTACTATCGACGGTTCTTAGTTCGCAGGAAATCATTAAAGAAGAATTTCTTTTTTTTACGTCATTTGGACCCTTTTTTTTTTATTTTTTACTTTTACTTTTACTTTCTGTTTTTATTTTATCTTTTTACGTTCGGGGATGGTACAGATAAAATCTATAAAGAAATTTTTCCCTTGCAATTGAAATAATAAATATTCATCTGCACGACCAGTGAAGTTGAATCTTCAAATTAACACGGATTTCATTTTTTTTTCTGTTTGCTTATATAATAAATAATTTAATTATTTTAGATATATTTTCTTTTCCTCAAAACATCCTAAATTTTATATTATTTAATATTAAATATGATTTCTAATAAAATATTAGTATACTTTATTACACGATTTGTATTAAAATCAATTTCATTACTTTTATTATACTAAATTTGATTAGTTTAGATATTTTCCAACTGTATTTTTAATAATAATAGATACAAGGGTGTATTCAAACTATTCGATACTTAATTCTTTGTCGGTTTTTTTTTTCTAATTCCCCTCCCCCATCCCCCCTTAAAAAGGTGGACGAATTCGGTTCGGATTTACAATGCGAGTGCTAATGCCCACTTACTCTGGTATGGTTGAAGGCCGCGGGGCCCTCTTCTTCTTCTTCTTCTTCTTCTTCTCTCAAACTATACGCCTGTTTTAGTGCTTTACAGCGGCCATAATATCTTCTATCTTTCTTCAAGCAACATATATGAGTGCAGGTATAGCTATGTAGAACTCGATGGACGCGTTCAAAATTCGAGGCTAGGCTTCTTCGATCATTTTTCTTTGTCCTCTCGAGTGTTTAAAAATATTTTTACCTTATTTCATTTTTCTTTTTTCGCTTTTCGATTTCGTTTACAACCAATAAATCATTTTTCATTCTTTGCGTTTTGTATTTCGTTCGTCTCAAATTATATCACGAATTTAATATATATTATTATTTTGTCGTTAGTTGTTAATGCGATGACATTAAAATCATCTCTTATCATTTTTTTACTTACTTTAATTAACCATTCCGACAATTTGAAATAATTTTCTTTTACGTGTAGCCTTGATGTTAAACAAAATTCATACAATTTACTGTTACGAATTGGTGGATTATAATAATTCGGGTGTGTAAAATTTCATTCAATTATTATGAATTTTTTTCTCTTTTTTTTTATATTAATACAGGAATATACAATCAATTTTTAATAAAAATTATAAGTAATTTTTGCTAAAGTGATTTAAAAAAAGCAAATAAAATGAAATAAAATGTTTCATTACTCTTATGTATTATTATTTTGTGAAATTATTTTGTTTTATTACATACACACACACACACACTAACCCAATCCATAAATAATAATAAATATACGATACGTTCGTATAAGTAAAGTACCTTTTACGTTTAAAACTCGCGCCAGTAATAGAAAATATCTGAATAAAGTAATCGATCATAAAAATACGTTACTGCAATATATTTACGAATGTGACGCATCCAATGCAATTTATTCAACATGTATAACAACTTTCGATTCAATTCGATTCGATTTGAAGTGCGAGAAGATGAACGGAACATGAAAAAACAAACCAAAAAAGAATATTTTAACAAAATAAAAGTAACTAATAAAAGAGTGTACGAGAGAGAGAGAGAGAGAGAGAGAGAAGAAAGATAAAGATAAAGACAAGTAAATGAAGCCATCTTGATCAGAATTTTCGTTGAGTCACGCGAAGAGAGTACTCATTGGGTGGTCTTTCTCTCTCTTTCTCTCTCTCTCTCTCTCTCTCTCTCTCTCTTTCATAATGAGCACGTTTCTTCGATGACTTCTCAACGCATTCGCTCGGAAACATATGGCTCGCGGCTCGATTCGAAACTTCTTTTTCAAGTGAGTGAGTGAGTGAGTGAGTGAGAGTGAAGATGGAAGGGCGGGAGGATCGGGGGTAAGGGAATGGGGGATGGGATTCATGGGGTGGAGAGTAGGTTGTTCAAGTTCAGCAAATGATGCGCGATTTTTCATGTCTGCCATTGTCGGGAAGATTGAAATTAGTTACCTCTCTTGATGACTTATCGACCCTTAAGTATAAAACACAATACACCATCCTCCCCCCACCCCTACGTTCAAATTCAGGTTGATTTTTGTTGGGTTTCTTGGTTCTTTTTTTTTTATTTTTTATCTCATATTTTTCTTCGCAATGCAAGTTATTTTAAGATTAGTTCGATTGTAGTTTAAGAATTGGTTTACGAATAATCAATAATTATTAATAATTAAATATATTAAGGTCAGTTCTGATTTTTATGTTCAATTACGTAATTTAGAATTCTGATTAATTTGATACATTTAAATTAATAATATAAATGTTTTTTAATACTATAATAATATATTCATTCGATTATAATTCGATATAATGAACATCAATCTAAAGTTAACCTACAAAAATTATGAATTGCAATAAAAAATATTACAAACTAAGATCGAAGTGTAATTTAACGAATTGAAAGAATTGTTTCCCCGGAAAAATGTTAAGATAAAACAATTATGATATTAAAACGTATAAAAAATTCATCAATAAAAAGAATAACAATTTTCTACATAACCTATAATTATTTAAATAGGTTATCTAACAAGTATTCTATATTTACAATTAATTATATAAACGAATTTGATATTCGTTGTATTGAATTACTTTTTCATATTATATTTACGGATTAATCGATTAGAAAAAAAGAAAAAAGTCTTTTTATGCCCCGTCATAAATTCGAATTTATTTTATTCGACTTTATATCTTTCTAACTCACGACATGCGTGCGCGCGCGCGCGCGTGCGTGAGTACGTGCGTGAGTTGTTTCGTTGTGAAGAAGCATCCTGCGTTAAAACAAAATGAAATAAGAAGGTGCACACGGGTCTTTCAAGGATAACGACTATGAGACCTAGTCGAGAACAGCGGCAGCCATGTTTGCAGACAATTGAAACCGTTGCATTGGGTTTTTCGGTACCTGCAGCTGCATGCAAACGTTTCTCTTCCTCGTACAACACGCTAAGTTCGTCCTTTACAGTCGTTAAAGTCTTCAATCACCATCCCTTTTACCTTTCTTCCTTCATTCCTTCCTTCCTGCTTGCTTGGTTGCTTACCTTCATTCTTTACTTTCTTTTACTTTCAACATTTTCGTGTCTTTGATATACTTTCGGTGTTTATTTCGCATCACGCACGCACGCACGAGCTAAAACGCAGATGCGTCGTCCAATTTAATGCGCGCTCACGCACCCCGAAAAACCACAATCCCAAAAATCATACCTGAACTTGAATTACAATTTAACATTTTTCTTTTTTTTTTCATTGAGATTAATCGTACTATACGTATTCGTTAAATATATTTTTTCTTGAAATTTTCTAACGTAGAAAATATATCAGAGAGTACTCCTGTTTATTTCGATATTAAAAATATTGAAATATATTTTATTTACAATTAATTATATTTTGACGTTGCATATAAGTAATTTGATATTATAAATATTACAAATAATTGAATCCTTTACAAATAAATTAATTTACTCGTTTCATTTGCAAACATTTTTCTTCATATATCAGTAAATAATTTATAACAAAAGTTTTTTCAAGATATACATAAAATAAATATAATAAAACAACAAATAATGTGTTCATAAATGTTCTTACTCGAAGGAACAAAGAATGCATTTGGCACAATATTGAAACAAGAACTAATTCAGAACGTAAGGAATATATAAGAGGGGCAAGTAATTCGATGCCAGTGGCACTGCGGTAACTTCAGCACCATCCTTTTCCCTTCTCCCTTCTCCCTTCTCCCTTACCCTCTTTCTCTCTCTCTCTCTCTCTCTCTTTCATTTTTTATTTCGTTTTCTTTTTCTAAACCACATGGTAGGGTGAGCACATTTTGACCGTGGCATAGGTATACGCATACCTACACACACATACACACACATACATACATTTATATACCTAATACACATCAATAAGTAGAAGGTACGTAGAAAGGAAGTTGAAAGTCAATTCGTTGGAATTTAATCTACCATAGAAATCTTTCTAAACTAAATTCATTGCTTCAAAAGTCTAAATAAGATTATTTCTAATATTTTAATCGTCATTATTATATTCATATTTAATTACATTAAATATATGTTATAAATTTTCTATAAAAAAAAAAAAGAAAATGAAAATAAAAATGAGATAAAAAAGCGCAATTTATTTAGAAATAAATTTGAACGGCAACGCTGTTATTGGATATCAATTATTTCTTATCTCACAAAAGATTTTCCTTTTTCAAAATTCATTGTTCTTGTCCATCTGTTAGAAATAAAGAATAATTCGATCCTGGCTATGAATGAAAAAAAATATTGTCGGATTAAATGTGAAAGAAGGAAAGATTTTAACCGGGAAACATTCGACAACGTGTGCCGATTTTATTCTAAAGTGGACAGGTCATTTGAATGCTTCCGTTTCTTTTATTGTTGGGATCTTCAGAATTTTATCCGAAAAACTGAATTTAAAGAAACATCAATGGAAAGGACATAAATGTACCAACTAGAGATACAATGCGTTAAAGAAAATTTCTAATAATTCTATCGCTATCCTTGGCCGGTTTGTTTGATCTTTTATTTATTTAGGAATATTTTAGAAATACCAAATCCTGTTAACATTACTTTTAGACAGATTTCTCTTTCGCCCATTTTATACGAGTATTTCAATTTAATCCTCCTAGGATAACACCCCAACCGTGTCCGGGAACACATTGTTCCTTCGATTTTCTTGAATCCGAACGTACCTAAATCATTCATTCACTTTTTTTAGACTACTACAACCATTCTTATTTTGGAGACTTGTCGTTTCTATTGTTAAAAAAAAAAAAATATAAAAATAAAATAAAATAAGGACTTCAATTTATCTTCCACGAGATAACGCGAGTTTATACTTGACAATTTTTGTTCTATGGTATTTCATTCTTTTCGAAGTTTTCTTATTAGAGAACCATTTCTACAATTGCATTAGTTATACTCCCAGCGTGTTATTTTATTTGTTAAATAAAATAAATTCTCTCCTTTTAAGATTGATGAATTATTCGATACGTTCGATTGCAATTCTAACGTGGATGTGGAAATAAATTCAGTGGCATAAATAAAATATTCGATAAATTTTTAAACAAAATAACACAACGTCGAATTTATTTTTAACAACAATTTTAACAATTTTTAACTAATATATATATTTAATATTTAACGCGTTAATTACGCGAACTTGTATATTTTATTATTCAATTTCATTATCATTTCTTATGTGTATTTCAGGTCAATTATAATATCTGTAATGAAAAATGTTTAATTTATGATTTATTTATGAGGGTATGCATTTTCGTTAGAAAAAGGTTTCTTTCCTATATATCCACTCGTTTATAGAAATATTTTAATTGGAGTCTAGCATAGAAAATTATAGTAATTCAACGCATGTATTATATATACATATATATAGTAGTATTACATGTATGATAGTACTACGAAAGTTTAGGATATCAAGAGGAATGAAAAAAGAGGCTATTTATCTCGACACTCTTGATCGTAAAGAAAGGTCTTTCGAGAATACTCAAGAAGGATGCCTGATTCATCAGCTTCATTCATCAACGTCCACCGCTTCTGTTTCTTTCATTTCTTTGAAACCATATACCTATTTACTATACTTATAACTAAACGACTATATACGCATAAACTTACGCGTATATTGTTATATTATAAATGCAATTAAAAAATATAATATTACATAACAAATTATCTGACATAATAATTAACAATATTTCATTAATCACATTTTAATGTTAAAGTATATTTCATAACAACGAATTAAAATTTCAATTAATTATAATAAATCAATGATTATTAATAATATTTTTATATTAAATTGTAATATTATTAATGAATACAAAAATTCTAAATATATATTTGATATAATTCATTAGTTAGATACTTATTTCTAGAACTTACATTAGTAAAATAATCTTAAATCGTTAAAAGTATAAATCTCGACTAATTAAAATTTCTCCTCCGAAACAAAAAACGTCCCGAAAAAAATAAAAAAACAACGAAAGAAAGAAAGAAAGAAAGAAAGAAGATACAAGAATAAAGAAAAAAAGATGAGTAGGTAGAATAGTAGTATGAGAATGAAGAAAAAGAGAGAGAGAGAGAGAGGATGAGTCTGGTATGACGCGATAATGCAGCAAGGAAACTTGTTGGTGTGATGGCGGCGAAGAAGAAAAGAAAAATAAAAAGAAACGAAACGAAACGAAACGAAACGAAACGAAAAAAGGAACCATTAAGAATAAGAATAAGAATAAGAAAAAGTAGAAGGGGGAGTATAAGGTGGGACCTGCCGCACTGACCTTGACTAGGCCCAAAGTTGAGGTGGGTTGAGGTGGGTTGAGGTGCTGGAGACTTAGTCGTTTCTCCTGCCCCCCCCCTACCACCACTACCACCACTACTACTACAACCAAGAAAACACAACAGTACACCTAACTTCATTCTTTCTTTCTTTCTCGATCTTTTTGTGCATCTCCCTCGCACAGTCTAGCATACATTGGGTCTGGGCCCCACCGGGCCAGCCCTGCCTTCCTGGCCCCCTGCCCCTCTCCCTACTTCCCTGCCCGCCCGCCTGCCTGTTCTGCATTCGCAGACTCCTCCATCAAGGACATCACAAAAAGTACATTAGACGAAAACACGTTGCCATTATACCGCACCGCACCGCGAACAGAACGAAAACGCTATGTCTGAGCTACATCGAGGCCCCTGAGTACTCTTACACACATACATACAAACCTATACATATATAAAAGTCGCTAGCAGACACCAACACTATCAAAATCGGAAGATCACCATCGGGTCTCTTCTTCCCCACCCAACTCTTCACCCCTAAACCCCTAAATCCCCAACCCACCTATCATCTACAGACTAACCACGTTACTTTACCAACGCCCAAGGGGCCCCCGCACACGGGCACAGACACATCACCGAAAAGGCCCCACGGCCATACCCCATACCCAACCTCACCCCACCCCCACCCTCTCTCTCTTTCTCTCTCTCACTGTCTCTTTCTGTGGGCTAAGTTAACCTTAGGCCTGGCCTCCAAACTTGTTCGGGCCTTTAAGTATTTTTGCTTCTTTGGAATGTCTGCTGCTGTTGCTGCTGCTGCTGCTGCTTGCAGTTGCTCTGTTAGAAACAGGACGAGTAGAACAGATGGGAGGGACGAGGGAAACAGGGGTGGGCGGGTGTACGGCTAAAGAGGGTTGAAGATTCTAGGGTGACTAGACTTACCGAGTCTGGGGGACAGGGAAGAGGGGTTGAAAGAAACATTACGAGGAACGAGAATGCGACTGATGTTTCTTTCTTTTTTCATTCTTCCTGATTAACATCGATCTTTCTAAATACGTTTGAAAAATTCTTCATTTCAGTTAGATATGCTGGATTTTAATTTGAACGAAGTATAATAAAATTCATCGCGCATCTGATTATTTCGTAGAAACATTTCATTGTTCAATTTTTAATCAGATTCTTTTTGATCGTAGAGTGTTAGTAGAGTAGGGGGAGAGGGGGAGGGGCAGAGAAAGAGAGAAATAGGGGTGGGGGAAGAGGAGTAGAGGAGGAGGAGGAGGAGGAGCAGGAAGGGGGGGGAATAAAGAAAGAGAATGCTTCGGTGAACGTGCGAAACTCTTTTCGTGTTGCACCTTACAACTCGCGCTAGCACGCTCTCAAGATCAAGGTCAACATTGTGAAGATGACTGGACTCGACGTACCTTTTCAAATCCCTCCCCTCGCCCCTTCGCTGCTCCTGCCACTGGCCCCCTTTGCCTCCCCCTTCCTTCTCCTTCCTCTGCCTTGTTCCCCTTTTCCTCCTCTCACTTTTTATACGAGATACCATCGTCCAATTCGCATTGGTATGGTATGGGATTGAAATGAAATGTTAGAGACATTTTTTTTCTTTTTTTTTTCTTTTTTTTTATTATATTAAAACGATCCTAACGCGGAAAAATTATTTCGTTTTTTTTTTTTTTTTTTTGAAATGGGAAAACGGAAAAAAATAAAAAGAAAAAAACAAATTGAGTATAACACGCAACGACCGTTTGTTTTATTATAATATTATGATTATTATGATTATGATTATGATTATAATTATGATTATGATATTATAATTATGATTATGATTATGATTAAATTGAAATCCACGTTTATGAATTTAATTCTGACGATGAAGAAATGATGAAATCACGCTCGTTCATTCGTTCGTACGTGTAACATTATTTATTCTGTTTCTGTTCTTTTTTTTTTTCCTTTTTATTTTTTTTCTTTTCCTTTCTTGGTATAATAATTAATGTCTCGATATCATGAAATCTATCTACGGTTTATGTTTCATTAAAATGACTGTAACGTAACGGGATAATCCCTGCGGTAATTTTCTTACGAGGTAAAATATTTTTATCGAAACTTCAACGATTTCTCAAACCTGCTTAGTTGTTAGTACGCGTACTAATTTATAATTCAATGTGTTATTGGTTTATATACAGGGTGTCTTTATTATTCCTACGTATGTGAACAACTAACAAAAAAACAGGGATCGCGTTTTTGTCATAATTATTTGAATTACACGTTTAATTTGTAAAATATGATGGTCGAATTATGAAACAAATCGAAAAAAAAGTAATTAGGATATCGTAGTGTGTCAAATGTACGAATAATTATTATTTCGAATTTGTCTCTATAACGATAATATCAACGAATTAGAAATATATAATTCGTATTAACAACAATACGCGAAATACTTCGATAAAATTGCGATCGTTTAGGTTAGATATCAACCTAATCGCGTGGGTGGGCCCCCTTCCTCTGTTTTTAGTTTAATGTTTTGCGTTCTATTCGATCTTGTCCCCCTTTTCTGACGCCCCCTCTCCTACCCCCTTCCATCACCACTACTACTTCTACTACTAATACTACTACTGATAATGTAGTATAATGTTTTTCTTCGATCTTTCTTAAATCTGGTTATAGTGAAAGATATTCTAAACCGGTAATGTTTTCAAGGTGTGGCCAGCGGTACCTTTAAAATAAAATCAAATCAAATAAAATAAAATATAAAGAGAGAAATAATGGATGGGGTAAATTTGCGTGTTTAGGCTTTTATATTCAAACTTATGTGTGTCTGTGTGTATGATCCTTACGATTTCATGCCTAATTTTATATCGACATTTTTTGTCATATCTTTTAGAAAAATATATACGTGTGTGTGTGTGCGCGCGCGCGCATTTATTTAAAATCGTTAAAATTTCATTGGTTTATTCTCGATCGAGTCGACAATCAAATTTCGACTATTATAAAACGACTGTAAAATAAATTGAAATGAAAAAAAGATAAAAGGTATCCTCGATTTAAAATTGACGATTAATATTCGCGTACTTTTCTTTGTTATGTGTTTCGAATTTTTATTTAATATTCAAAAATATTGAATACTTAATAAAATAAAATAAAATAAAATAAAATAAAATAATAAAATATCGAGTAGATATTTCGCATAAATTTTTTGGGGAGTATTGGGAGAGGGTTTGAAATCGAAATAAAACAAAATGGAGGAGAAGAAGTAATGGTCGGTCGAAAGAAATAATAGCAAATAGATATCGTTATCGTTTGTGGTATAATGATTTAAAAGACAAATAACAAGGTGTCGAATTGTTGTCTCAAAAACGTTTACCACTAATTATCAGAGAAATAGTTTAGCAATACAACATTAGACGTTGTTCCTTTACCGGCTTAATACCTTTTAGGTTAGTTTCTTATCCACATATTTGATTCCCCTTTTTGCGCATTTAACAAGCTGCTATTTGGTAAATCAGCAAGAAGGATTCGCGAGTAATTTTTCGGAAATGGAACCAGTCTTTAAGCCTACGGATTTTTTTTTTATTCTTCTTCTTCTTCTTCTTATTCTTATTCTAATTCGTTGATAAGACTTTTCATTCGATAATTTTTTTTTGTCTTTTTCTTTTTTTCTTCCCTATATATTTTTCTCCTCTTTGTCCTTCTTTCTATCTTATTTTTAAGTAGATTCACTTAATTGCATTATTTAGAGAAAGGCTAAGTGATTTTGTGTTGAAAGGATAACTGGTTCTTGTTCGTTTCGTTTCGTTTCGTTTCGTTTCGTTCGAGTTACTCCCACGATTTCTTATAAATAACTCGAAGGAATATCTGTTTCTCTTTATTTTTTTTTTATTTTCTTTTCTTTTTTTCTTTTTTGTTTTCCGTTGAACAATCCTTTCTTTTCTATTTCCATTTAATTATAATGGAACGATTGATAGAAGGAATCTTCTTTACCGACAGATTTCTAAATATAGGATGGAATGCTAGGAGTTTTGAAATTTCGTCACAAATCCTATGTTATTTTTTAGTTTTTTTATAAATAACTCGAAAGAATATCACATTCTTTTCTATTTTCTTTTTGTTTTCTCTAACAATACTTCGTTTCCTATTAATTATAATAAAATGATTGACGGAAGGTATTATTTTTATCGACAGATATTTAAAACATAGTTATTTCGATATTGCATCAGGAATCCTACGATTTCTTATTATTAAGAATATTATTTGTAAATAATCGCTTATTAATATTTATATAACAATATTCCGATCGCGTCTATAAAGGAAAAAAAATAAAAATAAATTTCTTCAATAACTCCCACGAATTGTTTCCTTATGAATAAATTCTAAGAAAATCATTTTTATATAAATAATCTCACATCTTGTGCTATAATATTTACAACAATATTATATATATACACAATATTATACATATAGAAATTTTTAAAATAGATCTTAAATTAAATTATCTTACAAATCCTACGATTTTTTATAAATAATATTCTTATTATATTAATAAGAAAATATAATAACGAAACAATATAAACTTCCGTTTTATTTATAAATAATATAAATAAAACATCTTAAGAAAGACAACGTGTGTGTGTATGTGTGAGTGTGTGGTTGTCGTATATATAAGAATAGATAAAGTTAATTATAAACGTTTGATTTGGAACGTTTGACATATCGAACGTAAAATCATTTAAACTTTAACTTTCAATATAAATAGAAAATAAGTGAAGGAATGGGAGAATGGTGGGGGACGGTGGTTGGGGGAGGGGAGATATTAGGAGTCGCCATCTTTATATTTTACATACAAAGTTAATTGCAAGAACGTGAAAAATATAAAAAATTGAATGCTACAATCCAATGTAATGCCGATAAAAAGGAAACACGGTTTAATATTTTATTTTTATCTGTCAAAACGACTTTCATTAGAGAGATAAAAAGAAAAAGAAAAAAGAAAAAATAAAAAAAGAAACGATAACGTTGCTAGAAACTAGAAACATTGTTGATCACTCGTATATTTGAAATAGTAGTTGCTTTCTCGTTCGATGACTGATTTTAATTCCTCAGCCGTGTCGATTTATCTGTTACATTCTAATTTACATTAATTATGCTTATTCTTATTTCTTCATCGTAAATTTTATTTCTATAAATAAATATATATATATCAATTATTTTGTATAAACGTACGATTATAATAAATAAGTAAATACGTTTTTAATATTTAACTAGGTTCGTAATTAAACGAATAAACGTGCAAAATGAACAAATCAATAACGCCTAATGATTTTATATTTATGTATATGTGCATGTGTACAAGAATCGTGTTAATTTATCGATAAACAATTTTAACCTCCAAACCAACCAATAATAATAATAATAATAATACTAATAGTAATCGATCAAAATAAAATAGAAACGAATATTAAAAGTTTACGTACGAAAAACTTATTACAACAATTTAATATTCTTTAAACAACAACAACAACAAAACTCACAGAATGATATTCCTGTAATGATGTTAAAAGAAAAAAGAAAAAGAAAAGAAGAAAAAACACAAATTGCAAGGATACGCGAGATTCGGTAAATGAACAGCAAACACAAAAAATAAAAACTAAAAATAAAAAAAAAAAAAGAAACTATATATGCATATATACGTGTAAGAAATGTTGGGTTAGTGGTGTGTAGGTTTGTATCGGTGGGCGTTGCCCACATTTCTGAACATAATTCACTTCTTATGTCCTTGGCATTAAGTATGTAAATGTTTCGACGAACGGACACACAACGTCGCGAACGTTTAATTCGTCGGTGAATCGGCAATCGTCGTCGTCGTCGTTGTGCGGGAACGACATCTCCGTCAATTGGGCTTCAGGACAGCGTTCCATGAAATCATTGAGTGGTAATTAGGTTGCGCATAATGATAACCGGACAAACATGTTCGTTTCAACCTAACAAATTCATTTAATTTTGTTGTATGTACTGTGTGTATGTAAAAACTCATACACAACACACACACACACACAAACATACGTGTTTTGCGTATTACTAAATGTACGTGTATACTTATGAATACGAAAATAATTGTGCATTGATTAATAATTACGATCAAGTATTACTATTATTCTATTTATTTTTAATATCAATTGAGTATGGAATAATCGAAAATAAAATTATATATTGTATATAAATCTTTTGGTTTTTTTTTCGTTGCATTTATTTCAATCAACATTTAACAAATCAATTACGAAATAATATTACCAAACAGTTTACAAATGCAACGATAAAAGTATTCAAAGTGTTATTCGAAATGTTACACGATATTAAAAATCAAATGAGGTTATTCTTTTTTATAAAAATAATAATAATAATCGTTAATTCAAGCTCATAAATCTCGTATCAATGACACATACATACGTCTCTTTCGTTTTGAATTTATCTACTCGTTTAGGATAATAAATAATTCTCGTCTCATTTTAATTTGATCTTTTTTTTTTTATAAGTTCGGTAATGGCCACTGAGGGGTTGGATGGGGAGGGAAGGGGGGGACGTAAATCTCGAACGAATTATTTGGGAAATATTCTTTCCATTAAGAACCATAACGATTATAATTATCGATGAAATTAATCGATGTATTTGCAGCAGCAGCATTCGATTCGATAAGTAGTATCGTTTATTGTTTTTTTTTTTTATTTTTCGTTTTGTTTCGCAGAAAGAAAAAATTCTGATTACTTAGCGCAACGCAACGAAGATTATTAATCGAATGAAATTTCTTCGATAGACGTGCTCGTTAATAACATCGATGTTTAACTTCGTTTATATAGTAAATCAAAAAGAAGAATATTAAAAGAGAAAAAAGTCTATTTAAAGGTAACAAAATCCTTGATTATTGATACTTAAGAAAACGAAACACTATGTCATCTGCACAGACACACTGATATTTCTTATCTTTTATTTTGTTTTTTTAAATATCATATTTTTACACCAATTAATTTCACTTTTTTAAAAGCATCGTCATCATCATTATTGTTATTATTATTATTATTATTATTGCATTAATTCACGTTGAATTTATTTTTATATCTATTGACCTTCGATCAAAGATTAATTACATTTTTCATGAGATTCTTTTTTTGAACATTATTTATTGCATTAATTTTCTTCAACTGTAAGTACAATCATTTTCTTTTCTTTTTTTCACATTGTCGCAATTATAATAAAAGGAAAAAATAAATACGATTTAATTTTCTCAATGAGAACAATCGATTGATTTATATTATCTATCTATTTAATTTATGATTAATTTTAATCTACTCGAGTGAAATATAATATGATATACGATATAGGTATAATTTTCAGATAAAAGATTATAAATATATAAATAAGTGTTGTAAAAAGAGGTTTATATTTCATCTTCTTCCCGTTGTTCAGATCGATCGTCGCCCTTAACCCGATATAGATATATAGGGTGGCTAAAACTGGGACAAGTATGGTCATTAATAGTAAACGCGCAGACACTTCTGCGCATCTTTAGTTATCTAACAAATTTGATATCTAATAACATCAATTTCATTCAACTTCTTCATCACTTTTTCCATACAAAATTTCTCATAACCCGTAATATAATATTATAAAATAATAATAATAAATAATATTAAACAAACACACAATACAATAATACATAACCTATAAATATTATTAATAAAACGATTCTTGCGTAAAGTAAAATTATTCGCGTATGAATAAATAATAATTAAAAGAAGAAAAACAAAAGAAACATAAAACACAATAAACAAAAGATTAAATATTATAAAATCTGACAAAAGAAAAAAAGAAATATTCATCGAAATTTTCTATGACTTCGTTTGGCTTCACTCGCAATGCGTGTGAGTTCTCCTTTTTTACCACGTGAGGTGGTTACATGCATATATACGTACACATATATACGTAGACACGTGTGTATTGCATTTATGTATAAAGAATATCGGTTATGCTTTTGGATATATGAAACTCGTGATGGAGGTGGGGGTCTGTGCTTAGAGGGCTATAAAAAGAGAAAGCTGGATATATGTATCCATGTTTATATGTATTTATATATATACATATAATATTTGTGTGTGTGTATGTGTGAGGATGTGGGTACATTCGATGCTCAAGCATGCGCAGTTGCTTGTACTTACTTTTACATAGGCCAGAAGCGTGAGGCCAAACGATTATAATCCTCTCGTAGAAATGAATGGTTATATCGTTGGATAAACGACGTGCCTAATCGCAGTATAGTTTCATTTCCCGTATTCTTGATTATTCGAATACTACGAATATTACGATTCATCAATCAAAATATAATTTATTGTCGTACCATTTATTTTTTTCTTTTTTCTTTTTGTTTTTTCTTACAATTAAAACTAATTTTAACACTATGTTTAATAATATTTTATTCAAATTAATTTTGTTTAATATATATATATATTTTATAATAGTAAAGAGAAGGGTTTAGATTTTATATAAATATTTTAATTATTTAAAATAATACTTACACACTCGTGGAATACATAAAAAGTATTTTATATATATATAAAAGAAGAAAATCATTTTTTTCTACGTATAAAAGAATTGAAAAGTTTTGAGTTCATTTATTTTATTATGAAAAAATTTGTTGTTATTCGTTATCGTTGTTTTTAAATAGATTCGAGGAATTAGAAGTATTCTTATGTATTAGTTAATAATAATAATATACGGATGTGTGAGATTTGTGTCGTTTAATAGTACGTCTAGTAATTTATGTTAGTGCAATGGCCTTTACCGATCGTAATTATTGGTTAAACTACGAGCATAAGTGGAATGCACGCGTGTCGTTGTGTTGTTCGTAATAATTTTCTCATATATGCCAGAACCAGGCAAACACTCTCGTTATGACATCGAATAAATAAATAAAAAAAAGAAAATGAAGATGTGTTTAGGATTTCGAACAAACGTTTTTCAACATTTTTTTCTTTTCTTTTCTTTTCTGCTTATATTAGCGAGAATTTTAACGAATTATTAGGAAAAATCTTCTTTGTTCATCATATTATTTTATCGCAAATTTAATGTTTAATAATTCGATACGTAATAACAACATTCTAAATGAATAATCATTTAAGGAAATTTATTGAAATTCTTTTATCTATCTTTATTATATATTTTTTCAATTATCATTAAACAATTCAACGAATTCAATTTAAATTGGATTATTATTAAATATTCATTCGCTTTAATCGTTATTGTTTATGCTAAATATAACATTTTACTTTGGTATTCGATATTAATTATATATTCATATACTAATTACCAATTTTATAAATATTATTAATATTCTTATATTGATTATACAGAAGTTTTGTTTTCTAGTGTATAGGTTATGTCGACATGATATTATTTTCTTATTATACAAATATAGAAAATATTTCAATTACAATTTTCATAATAATATTCAGCAAATCGTTGTTCACGTTTGATTTCTATCTCGATCAATTTATTATTAATTATTTATCCACATTGTTATTCATTTGACAAATTTATATTAAAACATTATTAGCAGTTAACAAGCAATCATTTATTTCGATTAATATTTAATTTATCAGTCATATTATCAATGAAAGACATTTACAAACAATAGTTATATATTTAAACACACGTGTATGTGTTAAAAGAAATATATATATATATATAAATATATATATGTGTTTATTAATTTATACTTTTTGTTCTCAAGGTAATCGAGTCTACCTCGTGAACACGAAGGAAGCTGTCTGTGGTTGTTGTTAATCGTTCGATTGAATCTAATTCGCCTTCATGATTTGCTATATCGCTATCGTCGTCGATGTTAGTTCAAGGTCATCTCCTGTCGACATTATAATACATACCATTCGATCCTACATATTAATAATATATCGTAAACAAGATCGTAAGTTTAAACCGGCTCTTTGATTCGTTTGTAATTGAATATCGACGTCTTTATATTATAACTTACACGCATAACTAAAAATCATTTAACGCGTTTATTACCGTCTAGTCTCAACAACATCATTTATTTAAAAATAAAAATATAATTCAAATTATTTATCCTTTTTTTTTTTTTTTATTTTAATTTGCATTTACGTTCACCCAAGAGATCAATCTTATTTGCATAAATTTTATATACGTTTTTTTTTTTTTTTTATATTATTTATATAAAAACCCGAATTTGTTTAGGCGTATGCGTACGTGTTTTAAGAGAATTCCATTTTTCTTTGTAATAATACTTTTGCGATGAAAATAATTTATTCAGACAGATTTCGAAATTTTCCTTTTCTTTTTTTCGTCTTCTTCTTCTTCTTTTCGTTTCTATGTTTTTCTTTCAATAGACATACGTATGTGTATGTAAGAGTTTAGTTTCAAGTTAACAGTTTTCGGAATGTGTACCATCTGTCGTTCATTTGGCCCTTTTTACATGAGCCCTGTTCTTATTCGTGATAGTTCTTCCTATTCTTCTTTTGTAAAATAAACTCATTTACTTTCCGTTACCAAGCTGCTCATAAAATAAAAAGAAAAGAAACGCAAAATAGTTTTCCTTCATCCTCATGTGCATTTTTTCTTTTATCTAATGATTTAACGAAAAAAGTTAATCGCAAGTAAAGGAATTGTGTTTTCTTATTTTGTAAGCGCGAATCATCTTAAATGTTCATTTAAATATCTTTGAATATTTTTCATTCGATAAAATATCGATATTATTCGTTAATTATTACGATTATTATGTGGGAATATTTTTATTTTCTCTTAAGTTGATATGAATTTGACAAATTTGACATAAAAATTGTTATCGGGTTGATTTCATTGCAAGCTCATTGCGTGATCCGATATACATTTCTACTTTATCGACTGAATAAACGATATTATCGAACGTCGGTAATGAAGAAACTTAATGCTGATCGATAAAACAGAAAATCTTACTATCTATAGATAAACTATTATCGACAGTCGATATATTTTATCTCATATATCTCAAACTATTCATTTGTTTTTCTCCCTATATATATATATATAACAGATTATTATACAAACTAAATAATTATTTTTCTTAAAAATATATATACATATATAAAAAGGAACTAAATTATTAATTAAAATTGACACGTATTTATATAAAAATCTTACTTTTTTTTTCTTTTTTAAATTATAACCTAACAAATGAAAACAAATGTAATAAGCACCAGAAAAAATTACCATAAACAAAAGAAAGATGTCGAAACGATCAAAAATTGAATCTGATCATTTAAAACAATAATAACAGTTAAACAAAAGTCTTCTCGTCTATTTAATTTCTCTTTTATTTATTATAAGACGTAAGAATTGAGATAATTTACGAATCACGGACGAGGATCACTAAAATGGAGAGTTACAAATCTTACGAATTGAAACTGTTGCTACTGCTGCTGCTGGCTGGCTGGCTGGCTAGCAAAATTCTCGTCGGTGGCCGCCGACGTTTTATTTATAGCGGAGGAGGTCGTGGTGCGTTCCAAAAGCTTCTTTCTTTCGACAGTATCTCGCGAGAGAAAACGCGCTTATTAATTCGTCTTATTCTTTATGAAACATCGAACATCTTTTTCGTTTATTAATTCAATTTTTCCTCGTTTTTCTTTTTTCTTTTTTTTTAATCATCCCGATCATCCAACGTTATTAATTCAAATATTAAAAAACATTACAATCGTAATTTATTTAATACCTGTTTGTTACACTGGTGAATTAAGTGGTATCATGTGTGTAGTGAAAACGTGAGGTAGATTAAAAAGAAAAAAAAAAGTAAGAAATTTCTAAAGCCAGAGTAATTTTTCTTTTTTTCTTTTTTTTTAAGTATCCTTGTTTATCGCGAAAAACACTATCTATTCCCGCAAAACACGCGACACGATTATCATCTTCTTCCTTTTTTTCTTTCCCTTTTTTTCCTATCTTCTCTTCATTAAAAATCGATAACGTCGTTTTGTTTACTACATGTTTTTTCTCTTCTTTTATTTTTTTTTCTTTTCCGCATTTACCAATAATAGAATATATTTTTTCTCAAATTAATAACAAATATCCATTATTCACGATCATGTTCATATTATTCGATTATATAACACTAATGAAGTTATAATATTTATGACGAACAATTATTACAAATACTATTGGTTTATTGAATAATAATTTAAAATAATATTTTTATTTGCAAGTTTTACAGATCTATAGATCATTCAATGCAATATTCAATTTCGTTTTCAATTTCATTGATGATTATGTCGAAAAAGTTGAAATTTTGTTCTTAAAAAATAACCGTGTCGTGGAATTTTGTGATCAAACGTATTTGTATCCGTTTGAAATATAACTCGTGTGTTTACGTTTGCAAAAATTTGGTCTGGAATATGAAGAGTACAACATAGGAGAGAAAAAGGAAAAGAAAAAAGAAAGAAAACTTGGTATTCGTCAGCCAAGGCCAGGGCTAAAGATTTAACAAGTCGGCGGATATATTTTCTCGTAAAGAACGTCACGAATTGTTACACTCGGTTTTCAGGCATCGATCCAAAAATCGGTCGATTAAACTAAACAACTCATTAATTTGTTCTTTTTTATTTTATTTTATTTTATTTTAATTATTCCTTCCCCCATTATTTTATTCTTTGCTTTCGATATTTTATTAGGGTAATCATTTTCCGCGATTAGAATTATTACTGTCATGATTTGACATTTTGATTTGACTCGGAATTAAATATTTTCCGATATAAATAAATTAAAAATAGTAGCCTTAAAAATATTGGAATTTTGTTTATTTTTGTTTTCTTTTATTATAAACAAGATATAATATATTTTTCCGACACTGATTGCAATGTTTTTATACCAGAAATGGAATTTATTTCAATGCAAAATATGATCTTCATTTCATTAATTATTGCAATACGCTTATATCTGTAGAGGAAATTTATTTTAGCATTAATAAAACACATACCGATACGTCAAAATAATATTCCACTATTTCTACTTTTTTTTCTACTATACAAATAATTCATTTCAACGGATGAAACTAACCTCAAATAATATTTCAATATATTTAAATATCGAAAAAGGAAGAATAATATTTTTCATATTAATATAAAAAAAAAGGAACCCACCCAGTCATTCCTAATCTGGCGTAGGAAATTATTGAAAAGTATATTTAAAAAACGGAAAAAAAAAGAAACAAATAAAAATCAATCAACGAACGCATTAAACGATCGATAAAACAACCGAAACGATTCTCGTGAGTGTTTTGTCTTTTCGAAGAAAAAGAAGAAAAAGGTGAAAGGAAAAAAACGTGAAAAGTGTGAACGAATAGTAAAAGTATAAAATAAAAACGTGAAAAGTGGTGAACGAATAGTAAAAGTATAAATAAAATAAAAAAATCAAAAACAAAACAAAAAAAAAGAAACGCTAAATGCAGCCGAGAAATAGAACTCGCGGTGGAAGAAGCTCGTGCCGGAAGTCGTTGGACTCGCGAAGCTGACGAAAACTCTCATTCGTTTAGGTGTGCACTACATTCGCAAGATCAACATAATAATTGTATTCAAGCATATATGAAAAATTCTCATTTAAAAGAAATCCTTCAACAATTTTCGTATTCGTCATTTCATTTTATCCATCAATATTATTTAATATATATTTATATTTATATATTATTTTATTTATTTCTTTTGTTTTTTCTTTAAATTTTCTTATTTACTTCCATTATATTCATCGAATATTATAATAACACACGCGAGTTTTGTTTTTCGACGAAAAATTCTACTTGGGAAATGGCGCATCTAAGAAAACCAAGCTTTTGAAGAAGGTAAAACGATTATTATTTCTCCATATTTTTGTGTTCTCCTAGATTTATCGATTTTTAGAATAATCCTTCGTCCAATTTAATTAAATAAATTCACATAACAGGTTTGCATCAACATAACCTAACTTCATATGAAATTATTCGAAATGATATTTCTCGTGAAATTATTTCCCAAGGATTTTCCTACAAAATGAAATCTAAAACGCAATACGCATAAATTTTAATTAACTAATCGTAAATCAAAATTTAGACATTTCCGCTCTTTCTAAAAAAAAAAAGATCAAATTATTACGTTGACTCATTCTAATATTTGCAACTAGAGTTATTACCGCCATTTTGAAATTCATTAATATCTATTAAATGAGTGCAAAAATAACCTATTTGATGTCCTTCGTGAAATCATGGTTGTAGCCAAGTTTTCCTTCGAAATTGTTTCAAGCATCTAAGATAATAAAATCAACGATGCGGAAATACAATATATATATACATATATGAAAATATTTTAACCAATTTTTATCAATTCTATCTTACCAATTTTCTATCATTTTACTTTTTACATTTGAATTTAGAATTAAATAATAATATCGATTATCGAAACGATCGGAAGTGTATAAAAAAAAAAAAAAGGATGTCACGAAGAATTCGATCGAATAATACGAGTTAGAACATAATACTTACACACGTATACTCAAATATACATACATAAAAAGAAAACTAACATAAATGAGTGAAGTATGCGCAATCGCGAGAAATGGAAACGATGCACTTCAAATTTATTTTCGTTCGTCATCATCGTGGCCCACGTGACCATTCTGGAAAATACCTAAGTACTTAAGAACATCATTCCCAAGTATAATAAATTCACTCGTACAAACATACTGCATCGTATCATTGAATTGTTCATACAATTCTTTGATATTTTAATTATTCATACAAGAAAGTTAATATTCTAACGGAAAGAGAGAGAAATTATTATTAACAAATATTTTTCCATATACCTGTTCGTATAAATTATCTCAAAAACAACAACAACAACAACAACAACCACAACAAACTCGTTTAAAAAATAAATAGAAGTTATATAAAATCTACATAAAAATGTATATACATATATATATTATTACAAAAATAATAATCCAATTGTTTGAATTCAACAATAGTTTAATAATTAATCAACAAAAAACCGGACAAATAATTTATTTAGAATTCTAGAAGTCTTAGAAAGAATTAAATCCAATTAAGGTGTATATAACTTGTACCCTGGTTGATTTACTTTGAACATTTTGTCGAAGGTTATACGAAGTCTACTACACTATACAATAGTGTGTGTGTGTGTAGGTGAGAAAGAGAGAATGGGTTTTGTGTAGACGGGAGAAGGGGGATGATGAGGGTAAAGTGTAGTAGGGAGGATCGTAGACGCGTACGCACCCTAGTTCGACCTACATAACTCGACCTATATTTCAAGGAAACTTACACAACGTGGCCCTAGATCGGCCACGAGGAGGACTACTGCACCCTTTGTTGACCGACAGTATTATCCCTTGCATGCTTAAGTTAACTTCAAAATGATTTAACCGATTTTAACCAAAGGAAAGTGCAATGATAAGATTGGGGTTGGAAAAAGGAAGGGGATCAAAGAAATAAAGACAAGAATAATTCTTTCCGACAAGTAAACCTAACCTCTCCTTGTTTCTAGGGTCACACTTCTTTCATCCTTGTTTCTCGCGTTATTCCTTGTGCATGTTTTAATTAATTTAAAAATTATTCAACCGATTTTAACCGAACCCATGTGTCATAATAAAATGGAGAATAATTTGCAGAATAATTTGCAGAATAATTCTTTCTAACAAGTAAACCTAACCTCTCCTCGTTTGTACGGCTGCTACACTACTTTCATCCTTGTCTTTCACGTCTTTCTCGTCATTTTTTATTATTTACGTCCTATCGATTTTCCCTTATTCATAATTGATGTTAACCGTTCGGCTCTTTCGTTCTAACTATTCTCTTATACCTATATTCGTTTAACAACTTTTCTTTTTTTCTTCTTTTCTTATTTACCGTTTCTTTCACATGTCGTCCAATTCATTTTGAGAACTCCAATTAAAGATTTACGTTTGTTAAGATTTTTAATACTTAATTATCGACTGTATAAAAATGTTTAAACAAATGGATTACTTTGTCATCATCGTTACATCTAATTTATTAATAATACATATCAACAAATATAATCTATAGAAACAGAACCATTGACCAAACTTTTGATCAATTTACAAATCTTAAAATACGATTTAAATCTGAACAATATACTCCCCCCTCTCCCCAAAGATCTATACGATCTATAGATCGTTTATATAAAAAAAAAGAAAAAGAAAGAAAGTAAAAAAAAAAGAAACCTTCAGGTAAGATTACGAAGAATAGAAAGTGTAAAGAAAAGAAGAGACAAGTCGTTGAGTGCAGTGGCCTGGAGAGTCTTCCGAAGGAAGGAAGGAAGGAAGGAAGGAAGGAAGGGGGACGGGAAGAAGAAGAAGGGTGGTTGGTTTTAAGAGGGGTAAGAAGGAAAAGGGGTTGTGGATCGATATAGTTACGGGGGTGTCGTCCGGCTTCGTCAGTAAGTAACGCCGCCATGTGGTGGAATCGTGAACCTCAAACGACACCCACCAGCCAATGTATATACATGAGGGTGGGAGAGGGAGAGAGGGAGAGAGAGAGAGAGAGAGAGAGATAGATGTATCAAAGCGCCGCCGACCCACGTCAGGAAGAACGAAATCCACGTTGTCTGGTGGTGGTATTGGTGTTGGTGTTGGTATTGGTATTGGCTAGTGGTAGTTCAGTTTCTGGTGTTGGTATTGGTATTACTACTTTTACTTGGTGATTGTTAGTATTGGTGTTGGCTAATGTTAGTATTGGTAGTTCAGTTTTGTGCTGTTGGTATCATTATTACTACTTTTACTTGATGATTTTGTCGGTGTGTTGGTGTCGGTGTTGGCTAATGGTAATTCAGTTCTCACGGTGTTGGTATCGCTGTTACTACATTTACACGGTGATTGTTGGTGGTGGTTGTAACAACGAGCCGGCAGCGAGCGGCACTGATCTAACAGAGCTCGTGTGTCTCTCGTCGTCTTTCAGAGTAACTCACTAACTGACTCACTCAGTACGCGAAGAAACAGCCGTCCGTTCGGTTCATTGTGCGTCCTCCTGTCATATTTTAATATTACTAACATTATTTATATCATTTAACATTTATTTTTTAATCGATCTATCATATTATTATCAATTGATTGGTGGTCAGTCGTGACATTTTTGTCAACTGTTGTTGTTATTGTTGTTATTGTTGTTGTTGTTATTTTTGTTTCCAATTACAGTTATCAAAACAATTTTCAATTAAAGTGTTATTAATAAAAAAGGGGATTTTTAAACATCTTTTGTTGAGAACACCGGTGAATCATTGACTTATACTATCAAATACTATTACTATTACTACTACTACTATTGTTGTAAGGGCAACGTGCTAACTAAAGTTCAAATAGAAAGACAGAGAGAGAGGGGGTAGGAGGGAGTACGATGGCACTGTGTCGTTGACCCCTTTCCGGATGTCTATGCACCTCTTATTCGAGGCGCCCTTTTAGCTCTTTCGACGTCTGCTGCGATTTTCGGATCAGATCAGTCAGTCAGTCAGTCAGTCAGTGAGTCAGTCAGTCAATCAGTCCAACTGTAAAGTTGTCTCTTTTGTGTCTGACTTGATCTTACAATTAGTTTCTTTATTAATCTATCGATCTTCTTTTTAAACAATCCAATTACGATGATATTACCATTCCTTTTGAATCTTTTCAACTATTTAGAGGTTAATTGTTGTTTCTTTTCTATTGTTCAAGTTAATTAAATTGTTTTCTTCTTTTTTCCTTTGGGATTAGGTATAATTTACTGGTATATCGATCAGGTGGAATAATTAAATGTATATATTTGAACGGTGGATGGATAAAGATACTTGTTTGTTTGTTTGTTTGTTTGTGTGCGTGAGTGAGCGAGTGGGTCTGTTGTTTTCCCATAGAATTAATTAATTATCCAGGCCAAGCGATCAGGGATTCGCGTGACGATGATATTATTACCTCCCCTCCACTCCTCCCTGCTACTTTAATTTCATTTTTCTTTCGTCCTTCGATTAACACACGCCAACTCTTCTATCTTGATTTCCAAGATAACGTTGATGTAATGATCTACTACTACTACTGAAATAGATCGAAGATCACTTTTTCTTTTTTTTTTTTAAATCAAAATTATTCATACGTTTTGTTTTTTTTTCTCGCGCAGGTGGTGTTTTAAGTTTTGTTTGAGGTTAGGTGGTAGTGGTGGGGGAATGAATGGTTGTCGTAAAATTTCAGCACGATTTGAAATTATTTCGTTCGTTGTAAATCGTATTATTTTTTATTTTATTAAAAGTACTTTCGATGATATCAACAATTTTCTAATGATTCCTTATTTATTCTTACTTTTTATTTTTTATATACATCGTAGGAATTTCATCGTTGAGAGAAAGAAAGGGGAAGGGTTACAGATAAACAGGCGCCACCGTGGCACCCTTCTAACCCGACATAAATCTAAATTGGTGGTCGTCTGCTGTGTGTGAGTTTCGTTCCGAGGGTAAACGTGATGATAGCTTAAAAGAAAGAAAAAAAAGAAAAAGTAAAGACAAAAGAAAGTCAAGGGAAAAAAAAGAATAAGCGTTAGAGACGTTTACGATTGGTCTACTCTGAGCGGCGCAGTTTGATTTCCCCCACTCTTTCTCTCGAATAAAATAAAAAGTAATGACGATTCACTTGCGTTCTCGTAAAAAAAAAAAGAAAAGAAAAATGTACAAACGAACAAACAAATGAATTTGTTGTTTAAGTCATTCTTTTTGTTTTCAATTAATTAATTGATTATTTATTTATTTATATGCGTGTACTCATCGAAACAGGGTAAACGAATTATAAACGAAAAAAAAGAAAAAACACATAGAAAAGTAATGTCATCAACGAATAACAAGTGGACAATGGTGATAAGATAAAACTTAAAACAAAGAAAAACCATAACGAGTGACATCAATTTTGGATGGCTTGCAAAAGGAAACGTAAAAAGTTGATGCATCCATCGGCAAAGTGTACAAATAAATATTCGAACGAATTAATTAATTAACAAAGGAAACAATTATTTAATAATCGTCGACGAAAAAAAGACAAGAAAAGAAAATAAAAGGAAACAAAACAAATCTCATCAAAATGACGTAGCAGCATCGGAGTAGAGGGGGAAGACGTAAAAAATTGTGCGCGTAATTTATTCACCAATCGAATTCCACCTTCTCCCCCTCCTCCTCCTCTTCGAGCCGGACAATTGGACAATTTCTTCGACGTTTTTTTTCTGCCGCCGCCGCCGAACAAAAACAATAAACAATAATAAAAAACAACAAACAAACAAAAAACAAAAACGCAATGCGGTAGCATTCGAAGAATGCGTGAATTTTAAGTTATTCGTCCTGTCGCATTATCTTTCGTTTCATCTTTCGTTGTTTGAGCTTAGGCGCATCAGGGGTGGTGGTGGGGGGTTGTCTTGGCGGAGGTGGAGGGGGAAACGTGCTTTTTTTGTGCTTTTTTTTCGTTTCTTTTTCTTCAATTGTGCTACGACGAGAGGAAAAGATCGAAGCCTCGTCGATTACGTTGGCGATGATTGGATACAATCAGCACAATTCGGGCTACAACAAGCTGTTCACTCAGGTATTATTTCTAAACAATAATTTGTAATTGCAATAATTTGAACGAAAATTGAAATTGTTTCAATTCAATTCGTTCAGATATACCAAACGTATCGATATTCATTCAATGAATTAATTACAACGATTTGTAACATTAAAAAACAACCAGTAGTAACCCTTCAAACAAACAAACAAACAAATTATGAAACATACGAACAATTGCATACATTTTGTTTCGTTGTGCTTTATTTTTCTTTTTTATTCAAATAAAACACGAACGATAATATTCGTAATAGTTAAATTATCCAATTAATTCGACAGATTTAATAAAAAGGTGAATTTTATTATTAAAAAAAAAAAATATACCGACACGTATAAACAATCGTATATTTTGTCTATTTTAATATAACGCATACAATCGATCGATAATTATTAACATTATAAAATTAGACTACGTTGGTCAAGTCTTGCGTAAAATGAAACCTTACGGAGCATGATTAAAAAGCATAACAAACTTGAAATCCTTTATATCCTTAACGTTTTTTCCTTTATCATCATCGGGGGGTTAAGCTCTATTATTGGTGTTTGCTTTATCAAGCGCGTTCAAATTGTGCGACAAGTTTTATGCACTTTGTGTGCACAACATTCTACAATATATTTCTATCTATCTATCTATCTTCTTCTTCTTCTTCTTCTTCGTATTCTTTTTTTTTCTCTTGTCCTTGAGCTAACCCTTTTAATATCTAAAAACAGTCTTTTACTTTTATATTATAATATAAAAATACGATATAATTATATTTTCCATACATAAAAATGATTAGAATTGAGAAATGATTTAAACATCGACTACTCATTGACCAATTTAATAATTATTTACAAAAATAAAACAATTTATTCCAGAGTAAATAAATCAAAAAATCTTAGGCCTCGATTTTAATCGTATTTTTAATATGTTCACATTTTTTTTTATCTAAAAATTTCACCCCCACTTCATATACTTAATCACACACACACCCACTTAACACTACATTCTAAGATTGTTTAAATGTTTCTATTATATATAAAAATTCTACCTTTATCTTTTAACTGTATCAAAAAAATCAGACACACACACACACACACGTTCAATATATATAATAACAAAAACGATTTATTCCAGAGTAAATAAATCAAAAAATGTTAAGCCTTGATTTTAATCGTATTTTTAATATGTTCACATTTTTTTTTATATAAAAATTTCACCCCCACTTTATATACTTAATCACACACACACATACACACACATATACTTAACACTACATGCTAAGATTGTTTAAATGTTTCTATTAAATATAAAAATTCTACCTTTATCTTTTAACTGTATTAAAAAAATCAGACACACACACACACACACCCACACACACACACAAGTTCAATATATATATATATAGAGAGAAAGATATAAATGTAAAAAAATATTTATAGATATGAATACATAAACAGCAGAGTTATTTTCATTCATGTCAAATATTTCCATCGAATTTCAACGCATACGAATGCAGAAATTGCTTACGTTCCATTCTGAAGGGTAGGGGGGTGGGATAGGGGAAGTAGGGGTCTGGGGAAGGGAAGGGAAGGGTTGCTTGGTTTCTACCTAATAGTGGTATATGGGTCTCTTCTATGGTATGGTGTGGTGGTATGTCGAAACCATAAAGGAGACACACATGTACATGAGAAATACAGAGGAACTTAGTTATAGGGGTGGGTATGCGAGGGTAAGCAAAGGCCGTTGGCATGACTACGACCCCCCGACCGAGTGAATTCGTTCTATGGAAAAGCTCCTTCGTCTCATGGTAACCAAGACGATTACGATTTCTTTTACAATACACTTCTTTTTTTTTTCTTTTCTTTTTTTATTTGTTAATTATCTTCGTGTAACTCATTTCTAAATGAATTATCTTATCTGCACATCTTTTTATCTGAATAATTTAAATATATGTATGAAAGTACTGAACACAACTAACGCGACCTTGAAAATTTATTTCTCTCCTTTTTATTTTTTTTTTTATCACTCGAATGATTATATTCGTATTCACACGTGGAATGAGAATATTATTATTGATCGCATTTTCATTTGATTACACATGAATTTGTAATGTTAATACAAAATGGGGAGAGGGGAGGGGCCATGGGATTTAATTTATTAAGATAGAAAATATTTTAGGGAATTTTTAGATTTCATTTAGGATGAATATATTTTAACAAAAATAATATATATATATATGTATAATGTAAGTTAAAAGTTTGGGGCAAACAAAATTAACGTTGACAGATGAGATTTATGTTTGATTGTAATTCAGTATACTAGGAGGTATCGTATATCCTTGTTGAAAAGTGTATTCTCTTTTATTTCACTGTAACATTTTTATACTACTACTACTACTACTACTACTACTACTACTTTTCTTTTTTTTTCTTTTTTTTTTTCTATGGTTCCTACGAGTTCACATCTCCCTTGCGTATTGTTTACCTTTCCTGCTTTTTATACAAAAATAAATCAGAATATTCTTGCCGAATTTATTTCATTCGTTATTTCACCAAAACATTCCAAATATATTTTCACAAAAATTAAATATTATTATTGTTAAACGCATCCATTAGCGACATTTTATTATTTATTATTTCAAATATTTAATATTATTTATTTCTAACAATACTTTCCAACAATTATAACTTTATCTTTTTACCTTGGAAATATATTTAAGAAGAACTACTTTGAAAACAAACCCCAACAAAAAATTATATCTTTTATTTGAATTATTCTCGAATAAAAATCATATCATATTTTACGACAATAATAATTTTTCTAACGATCGATATAATTCATTGTTTAATTAATTACAATTAAATGAATATGATTTCGATGATGATGATGATTTTTGTTTTTCTTTTTTGTCTAGGGCTCGGCGGATTCAAACTACTCACAGCCGAGCTCGGATCTCTCGCTGGACGAGGAGAAAGAAAACATAAGACGTGAAAAAGAGAGGCAGGCCCTTAATCAACTTGAAAAAGCTAGGGTGAGTCACATTTGTCCTTTACACACTACCATGTTCTAGTTAGCTTCATGCTCTTTACCTTTCTCCCTTTCTTTCTATCTCAAGTTCCACCATTTTTTTCTCTCCCTCTCTCTCTCTCTCCCTCTTTCTCCCTCTCTTTCTTTCCTTTTATCTATCTATCTATTTATCTATCCATCTTTCTTTTTCTATCGTGAAAATATAAAAGACAAGTGAGAAAGACTATCGATCGTGTTTTTGTTCAAACATTCTATGACAGTACTACTCTCTGGCTATACATTCTTCTTTTTTATACCCCATAAAATATAAAATAACATACGAAAATAACACTGGCACAATTGATAATAATTATTATTTATAAGTGTTATAATAATTTAATGTTTAATTAATTATTGTCGGGGTGAGATACGTGTTAAATGTTTGATATTAGTTGCAATATATTTTTTGTTCGATATTTTTCATTCTTTTTGATTGTTTTTTGATATACGGTTATATTAATGGGTGGCCATCTTTGATAATTTAAAAATATAATTGATAATAATTGTTATTTATATAAATATTGTAATAATTTAATGTTTGTAAATCGTACGTTGAAATTTAAGTAAACTTTTAACAAATGATTCTTATGGATTTAACACTTTGTTGTATCTCAAAAGTGAAGAATTACTCTTTAAATGATTCACCGGAAAATTCCTGAACACGTTTATTAATCACTAGATATCCCTAGATAAAACGCGCCATCTACATTACATTGACGCATCGATCAGAGTCAAATTTAGCAATGTTTAATTAATTAATTTATCTTGGATATTATGTGGAATATTAGTTTCAATATATTTTTTTGATGTGTTTTTTTCTTTTTTCATTCTTTTTGCTTGTTTAAACATACGATGATATTAATGAGTGGCCGCCATCTTTGATAAAAAGTAATACGAAAATAACTTCTATTTAAAATATAAATAAGTGTTATATTAATTAATATAAAAGGTAAATATGACTTCTAACACATTATGAATTTATTCTACAACAAAAATAACAAAGATAATTTATATTGGAATAATATTTAATATTATAGTTGTATTATTTTTCTTATTACTTCTTTTAATTTTATCCGTTTGTTTAAAAAAAGCACGTCCCATGATATTGACTATCCTAAACGCATGAATATAAAAAAGAAAATACATTAAAATAATGGAAATAATTAATACAAAACAATTTGATATAAATAACAATATAAATTCAATTAAAAGTATAAGTAAAAATTCTCTTTTTTTTTTTTTTTTGGTTATAATATGAAAATGTTCTTCTACCAATAATAATTAAAATCAACTTATAATATGCAAATGAGTTAATAATAATTCTATTAAAACAGAAAGACCACGAAAGCTTACAACGTTACCGTCCGTTACGAAAACTTTTAATCGAATGAAAATAAAAACATTAGTTACCAACGATAGGTAAACACGTTCGAACACATTAAACTAAAAAAGCAACTAAATATAAATAAAACAAAAAGGAAAAAAGTAAAAAAAAAAAAAAAAGAAAAACAAAGTGAAATATTTCATTATCTAACAATAAAATGAGTAAAAAATACTAAACGTTTTGTCATATTGATAAATAGTTATAACGATTTATTATGATACATATATAGATTATGCATAGAAAATCGTGGGTGGCATGGTAATCGTCTAATTTACAATTAGATCTAATGGATACTATGTCATGCTGATGGATGTGGTTTAATGTTTGAAAGTCATGCGATTTTTAACACTAACCAACACCACCACCACCGCCGCCATCACTAACTTTGATTCTAACCTCTTTTTGTGTTTTCTTTTTTGGTTTATGGATTAAAGTTCTTTTTTTGTTTGCATTTTATTGGCTGAAAGTTCTTATTAGTTACATATATGTGTGTGTGTGTGTGTGTTAAATAAATTGATTTGATTTTTTGTTTTTTTTTTATTGCAGACGAAACCGGTAGCATTCGCAGTGCGGACAAACGTTAGCTATGACGGATCAGCTGACGATGATTCACCCGTTCATGGTTCTGCCGTTAGCTTTGAGGTCCGGGAATTTTTACACATTAAGGTAAATTTGTTTTCAACAAAACGACGCGTTATTTCTGTCCTCTCTTCGATTAATTAATTAATTAGAAATAAATATTTACGTGTTTACTCGTTTTTCTTATTGTTATTTGTTTTTTTTTTTTATTTTATTTTTGTATTCTTGTTTTTATCCACACCCAGCTGCTCCCCTCCCCCCTCTTAACCCCTGTCACTTTAATTCGACTCGTCGTATTATCGAAAATTCGTCGAAATTTAAATGTTAGATATATTTATATTTATATATTTATATAGAAAAAATAAAATAAAAAAAAAAAGAAAAAAACACGTTGTTATGGACACACGATGTTATTTTCGATTTTTTATGTTTTAGATCGAATTTAGATATAATATTTCGTTCGATGTTAGATATCTATCGATTTTCCATAAAATTCGATTGAATTCATCCGTGTACTACACTCGTAAAATAAATGTTTGTGGAAAGTTATTGTCATCATCGATTTTTCTTTTTGTTTTTGTTTTTTTGTTTGGTTGTCCTCTCATCCTAAATAATGCGTGTGTTTTTTATTTATTTTTTTGTTTTGTTCAAATATTAGTGAAAAGTGTTTGTCGTCTTATTTATAATTTGAACAATAAAAATTGATATTATATTATAATATTAGAAAAACACACACACACGGAGGAGGAAGAGGTAGAAGTTATCTGCCAAAATCGATATTTTTCATTTACCTGTTAATAATAAATTTGTTAAAATATTTTGAAACACGTTAGACAAGAAAATATTATTACGTTTTCACGTTACATTCCCTCGACTAGGTATATAATGTTCTTCTAAAATTTATCGAAATATATAATGATTTTCTTACGTCTAGAAATAGGAATAAGGAGAAAAGAAGAAGGTACGTTTGAAATCGATTTTGGCAGAATTCCACGTCGGTGCTTTAATCCTTACTTTTTCATCTTTCTTATCTTCGCGATAAAATATAACCAAAGGAAAGGAAAAGAAAAGAAAAGAAAAGGAAAAAATATAAATGGCAGACACAGATATTTTATTGCAAATAGTTGTAACGATACTTTACACGAATGATTCAAATCGTTTCGTTTAAAAAAAAGAAAATAAAACAAACAAAAAGATTTTACTAACAATATAAAATACACATAACGACAGACACATTATATAAACAAAATGGTACACGATATATTTTATAAATAAATAATTAAAGTAAATTATTTATTACTGTATTAAAACGATTTCTCTCATTGTAATTAATAATTTATTATTATTATTATTATTATTATTAATGTCAAATAAACGGTAAAATATATTTTATCTATTTGTTGACTCAATCCATCATAATTATTATCGATAAATACAGTTAATTCCTAAAAATATATATCCTATTAAATTAAATCCTAAAATTAAATTTAACCAACTAAATTTATTAGATTAATAAATTTTAAAATAGATATCGTAGATAAATTATATTATATATATATATATATATATTTCTGACATTAATGGATGAAACTTTGCCAAAAAAATTGCCGAAAAAAAAGGAACACTAACCAATAGAAATTATTGAACTATTTGAATTTTCGTAACTCGCCTAAAACGATTGCAATAATCACCGAGAACGCAATAATAATTTTTCTTTTAACCATTCCGATTAAATAAATAAATAAATAAAATAAAAGAAAAGAAAAAGAAAAAAAAATTCCAGGACGCATATATGCGTCCTGAGTCAACGGCAGGTTGCATATACTGGGCGCATATATGCGCCCACATCATTCAAACTGTTAAAATAAACGAAAAAAAATGCGAATAAAACGTTAAAGTATGTAGAATAAGAAAAATTTTTCGGAATTAACTGTATCGCGAGATTAACAGGAACGAAAAATAAAAATAAAAAAAAAATCAAATCAAATAAAAATAAGACAAAAAAACTCAACACCTCCCCTCCCCCCGAGGAAGTTATGATAAATTAATTAAAAAAAAACCAACCATATACGTTTAAAGGAAAAGTATGACAACAACTGGTGGATCGGGAGACTGGTGAAAGAAAATTGTGACGTGGGTTTTATACCATCCCCGGTGAAATTAGAGGCACTGAGATTGCAGGCTAGCGCAGCACGTGGTACTAAAGGTCTCTATTCAGCACGAGGAGGAGGGTCTTCAGGGAACCTTGGCGAGAGTGGTATGCCTTCACGTGGTTCCACGCCACCTACACCAGGTATCCTAGCACGTCCTTCTTTCATTCCCCCCCCTCGGAAAATCCACGGTCTATCATCTACCGGGTGGTGCTCGCGAACACTGTGTTTCTTCTCTCGACACTTTATTGGTATCAAGAAAAAATAAAAGAAAGAAAAAAAAATATTTCTCATTTTCAACCTAAAGTACCGAGAGAGAGAGAGAGAGACGATTCAGCTGAGCCCCCCCCAAGCCCCCAAATGTGACGATTAACCGGGATTGGATGATCGGGAGGGGGGACACCGTCCTTTGAAAAGCAACACGTTTCTTTTTTTTTGTTTTTTATTATTATTATTCTTCTTCTTCTTCTTCTTCTTCTACTTCTTCGATTCTTATTTCGTGACAAAACAGAGAAAGAAACGAAATGACGATGAAAAATAAAACTTAATGAGAAAGGGAGAGACAGAGAGAGAGAAAGAAAGAGAGAGAGTGAAACAGAAAGAAAGGGAAAACGAAAATGTTAAACAAAAAAGAATGAAAGAAAGAAAATATCCTAAGTATTATATTAATTATTTATCAATTATCAAATACGTATCTTTTTGTTTTTTACTTTCTTCTTTTTTTTGTCCTCTTTTTTTTTATACCGATAAAATCAACACCCTTATTAAAATTTGAACACTTTATAGAGATAGTCACACACACACCACACACCACACACTACACCAAACGCGCGTGCACACGATTATTATTATTATTATAATTATTATTATTATTGTTTTATTATTTTCTATTTAATCCTCTTAAAACCCCTTACTTCCCCCTCCTCTACACACCGCAACGATTTCTTTTCTTTTTCTATGTACACACACACTTCTTTTTTCTTCTTTTTTTTCTTATTACAAAAATAAACAAATATTCCACATTTAAAATATTTTTTAGAAAATATTTTTCCACGTGCAATGGCTTTGTTATTCGACATGTAATACGTAAAAGCCCACGTGACACACACACACACAGATACAGATACAAATTTATTTTTAAATTAGATGCTTTCTTTCCTTGCAAATCGTGACTCTCTTCATATAATATGACACTAATGTATAATAAAATAATAATAATATATAAAAAAAGAATGAAAGAAAAAGACAAACAAACAGTTCATTCGAATTTAGTTATCGATTATTGGATATTGCATGATCATTGGAATGTTACGAATTCTCATTCATTCGTTAGATCCTTCAATTCTTAAATCAATCAATCAAACGATTGAATTATCTCATTTTAATCATTATTTTTTTTGTGGGGGGTGGGGGAGTAGGGGTAAATCATCAGTCGATCAAATAAATCAAAGCTTTTTCATAGCACCCGATCGAATTCAATACCAGGCTTGATATTTAGGCATCAAACTTTCACACATTATTTACACATTACTGAAATATTTTTACACAAAATCAAACCACCTACAACAATACACACACACACACACACACATATATATACACACATACATATAGATATAAATATTACATGCATACGTACACGTGAACCACCTGTTAACACTGAAAAAAAAAAGAAAAATCTTAAACCAAACACGCTCGCGACCATTTTTTAGCATTTGAAAATTGCTGTAGATGAATCTTGGTAGTTTTGCTGCTATGGATTTAGCGAGAGCGTATGATGAATTTAGGATAGAGTTATTTTGCACCCGAGCAAGCAAGCAAGCAAGCAAGCAAAGCAAACAAAGCAAAGCAAGCAAGCAAGCAAGCAAGCAAGCGTTTCTAAAAAAGCTTTATTTTTATATTCATATTAGTTGATATATTTTTCTTTTCTTTTCTTTTCTTTTCTTTTCTATTTTTTTTTTCTTCTCTTCTTTAAACGGAGGATTAAATAAATCCTCCTAATGAAAAAACAACAAAAAGAAAAGGAAAGAAAAGATATTAGATATAATTATTGAATGCGCATTTTGAAAAAAAAAACAACGTTGGTTTGATTTTCTTGTTTTTCTTTTTTTTTTTTCTTTTTTTTTTTTTTTCTCGATAAGGTGACGACAACGACAGCGTTGGCAACGTGAGACCAGGAAAAGCGACATTGACAACACCGCCTGCCAAAGAAAAACGAAAGAATTTCTTCAAGAAACCGGTAATTTAATGCAGCTTTTCAAATTTTCCCCTATATCGAAAAATCCCTAGAAATAATTTAAGTTACTTTTAGTTATTTGATTTAAATTAGAAATCGAAACGAGTTGCTAATAACAAATGTTATTTTTTTTTAGGAGACCACAACACCATACGACGTTGTACCTTCGATGAGGCCTGTTGTCCTTGTTGGACCTTCTCTAAAGGGCTACCAAGTTACCGACATGATGCAAAAAGCACTTTTCGATTTTTTGAAACACCGATTCGAAGGAAGGTAAAAAAAAACATCTATTCGATCAAATATTGATTACGTTATTTTAACTGTTTGAATAAAGTTCAGGCAAATAATTGGATATAAATCTATGGTGTTTTATTTTGTTCTTACTAACAAATGAATAATAAAAACCTATATAAATAAATAAAATAAATAAATAAATAAAATAAATAAATAATGACAAAAAAAATGTCGAAAAAGACTCACAGAAAAAACATAATTGGTTTTTTTTTTCTTAGAGGGGAGGTGGAAGGGGTATCGTTGAAAATGTGTTTTTCGTATAATTAATTTGTACTTTCGTTATAGGATTATTATAACAAGGGTGATGGCTGATATCTCGTTAGCAAAGAGATCATTATTGAACAATCCTACCAAAAGAGCGATCATGGAAAGATCTACGAGTAGAAGTAGTTGTTTGGCGGAAGTTCAAACCGAGATCGAGAGGATTTTCGAACTGGCCAGGACACTTCAGGTTAATCGCATTTAATATTCATCTTTAATTTCATCGTTTTAATCTTGTCTAAGAATATTTCGATTCTCTAACACAATAAAATTAATTTTAAAAAATAACAATCCTCACAATTAATAAATTTTAATTTATTATTTATTATTCGTTTCGTTCATAAAAAGAAATAAAAACAAAAACACATTTGAACTGTTGAAAAAGTTTCGAAA